>NW_015386383.1:642119-702743 GCF_001527695.2 Protobothrops mucrosquamatus | reverse complement strand
ATGTAGGCGTCCCAGTCGTTCGTTTCTGGGTTGAATGCCGGTAGGGAAGACGAGAATTTCGGGGTGGAAGTCATCTTGGAGTCGCGGATAGTTTCTTGCTTCGGAAGGCTGCATGGAGGAGCTCTTGCTTCGAAGTAGATTGCTTGCCACGAGGTTGCCCTTGTCGTGCAGTCTTACTGGGATCCCACCTTCGTCGCCAATGTTAGATCGCGCAGGCAGTAAGACACGAGTCGAGTGACAGTCAGCTCTTGGTTTATTGGCAAGGCATAAAGTAAATCCGGACCGGCTCTCTGGGCCAGGGGAGCCCTCTTTTATGGGATTCCCCTGGCTTGTAATCACACAATCCCATTGGCTGGCAAGACCCTGTTGCTAGTTAACCAACCAGCAACGGGCATGAAACTGTATGCAGATGGAGAAGGGCAGTCACCCTTAATGGGCGATCAATGGTGAAAGGCAATCACCCTTAATGGGTGATCAGGATATGCATAGGGGATTAAGGGGGGGGGGAATACAAAGAACACAACAATAATAACCAAGCGACTTTCAAAACATCTCATCCCCAAAGGGAGGAAGATGGCTGCCTGGATCAGCTGTATTGACAAGAAGAGCTCTTCTTTGGTCTCTAGATCTCAGCTTTCAAAGTGTTCAAATGCCCAGATGCCCATTCCCCAAAGTAATCACTTTAAATCAGGGTGGGGATTGATGGCCCTTTTATGACTTGTGGACTTCAGCTCCCAGAATTCCTGAGCCAGCCATGCTCATAAAGTCCACAAGTCATAAAGGGGTCATTGTTCCCCATCTCTGCCTTAGATGGTTGTTCTTATAAATGGCAAGGCAGAATGCTTTCCTCTTTCTTGTTTTTAAAATCTAGATGGCAATCCTATTGTAAAATCTATGGAAAGGATGGTAGTAATGCCATGGGGATAAACAGCTGGCTATAGATTAATGAAGTTACCAACAACAACAAAAATAGATGAGGGAAGCAAAAGACAATAGTTTGGAACAAAAATGGCTCTAAAAGCACTACAGTAAGGAGGCTGGCTGAGAAACTGAGTAAAACAGCTATAAGAAGAGAATAAAATATGGCAGATAAATGCTAGGTCATTTTTCTGTGTTTTTTTTTGTCAGAACGTTTTCCAGCTCAGTCAGCTATAGTACAAATTACTGTAAATGTTTCTCTTTTATGCAGAGATTGAAGAACTGAGAAATATCCTTTTCAACTAATGCTGTTTGCTTGAAAAAGCAGGACAGGCCTTTGGTGGGCCATTGGCCAGTTGTACAAACAGGGGATTTTTTTTTTTTTTTTTGCAAATGGCATCAACCTGAGCCTAGTGGGATCTGGCAAGCTTCCTTTCTAAAGCGGAAACCTGATTAAATACTTGCTGTTTTGTATGTGCTGTATTTATCAGCATAACCTTCTGCTTCAACGGTGGGAAATGGTTGCTAACATGGGGTTTTCCTTTTGATGGAGGCTTCAGCAAAACATGCTGAGGGGCCTGGCTGGAGAGGACAGACCTTGTTCCTCAGTTCTTTGGCTGAGCTCAGTTTTAAAAAGTTTGAATAGTCAAACCAAAGGAAACCATCTACATCTTACTCCTACAATTCAAAGAAAATGCTAAGTGAAGAAGGGGATCTTGACTCTGGGCATGCCCTCCCATGCTATTTTAATTATTTAGAGTCACATAAGTGTACAAGCAGTATAAAAAATTGATAAATAGATAAAATTTACCTATCAATGTATTTACACCACTGATATCCTGTAATTTATTCAACTACCCCAGGTAGCATGCATGGTTTTCCTGTTTTCTTCCAAAAACAATCTTCTAAGGCAGGGATGTCAAACTGCCCATGGGCTGGTTGCATCATGCAGCAGCCGCGCCCACCCCAGCTCCAGCAATGCGAAAAAAATCATAATACGTCGTGACACATCATGTGACACGGCGAGTTTGACACCTGTGTTCTAAGGCAAGTTATTTTGAGATAAAATGATTGGTCCAAAGTATATTATCTTCCCTCTTGCATCTAATTTAAATATGGAGAATCACATCAGTAAGACTTCTCCTTCTAGTGCTATATTCTTTTAATCAACACTCATTCCTGGAATACATTCATTTATGGATAATCTGATAGAGTCCCAATAATGGGAATATAGCTAAGAAGATCACACTACTCTTTAACATACAATCACATCCAGAGGCACATTAACAGTCCCACTAATATCAGCTCCAAATGTAACAATAATTGGTTCTCTCCAAAGGGAAAAAAACCTCAAACCTAAAGATAATTTCCAACTCTTGAATTGCATCTCCAACTGTAAGATGATTATTAAACATTCATTGAGACACCTAAGTCAATTGCTTTTAGTTGTATAACTTCATTTTAAGATAATTGTTAACCAATTTCAGGTTATTTAAAATAATCCTCGATCTTTTTCCCTAGACATCACATTCAGTCTCATTAACAATTTCATTAACTTTCCTCAGTTTCTTATAGAAAAGAATTATTGCCATTATGCAACTTTAGAAAAAGCAATAGGATCAGAACTAAATAAATCAGATGTAAGTGTTGCTCAAACTTCCCAAAAGCATTCTGAAGTAAATCAGGCTAACTTTTAAAATTAATTTCTTTGGATTTAGGTGGATCGCAAAAAGTTCCCCACATAATTTGTTGAGAATTTGAATCTGGATCTCCTCACTCTGTTTCACTTTTCCAACCAGGCAGAGGTATGTATAGGATGTGGTTAAAAAAGTCAAGATGGTAGCTACAATGGTGCAATCAAAGCTGCATCTGTTGCACATAAAAATGGGAGGAGCTTTGATTGCAGTGCTGTGGCCATAATCTTGGTTTTGGGGACCTGTCAAATTCCGTGGGGAACTTTTTGTGATCCAGGTGTCACTGGTTGCCCCTGGATCCAGGTGTATAGAACTAACAAGGCCAACAGATGTTTTGGACTTCAGTTCCTATCAGCCCACAATTTGGCTATATTTGGGAATGAGTAAAGGGATCTTAACTTTGAGGACTGAATCTCTGATTAATTCAAAGACTGCATTTTATCCTAAAATTCTTCCTGCTACCTGTTTCATTCATTCATTCATTCATTCATTCATTCATTCATTCATTCATTCATTCATTCATTTCTATATTCAACCAAATGACTCTGGGCAGCTTACAATTCTGAAATTTTAAAACAATCAAAGCAATTAAAAAACATTAAAGCAATAAAAACACCCACAAAATAAATAAATACAAACAGCAGCCATAATAATGACGTTTCCCTTCTGAGGTTTTCCAGACCTATCCAAGTCAAAAGCTATTGTTACTATAAGCTGCTTTCTGCCAGTTTTGAAGACAATGGAGGTATGTGTATTGGCAATTAGAAGAGGCAACGTATTAAAACTAACCATTGTCTTGTAGAAAAGCTGTTTGATTTTTTTTCTTTCAAAGGCAAAGAGAGCATTTTGATTAAATCCTTCTGGGTGGAATATGCAATTCTTGCATTTGATTAGTTAGATGGTAGTCAAAATATTAGAGGAACATTCATGGAGCCCAGAAGTTGGGGGAGGGATTTCTAAAACATTAAGATGATAGCATGATTGAAGCCCTGCCCCCTTTTTTGTATGGGAGCAAAC
Source organism: Protobothrops mucrosquamatus (assembly GCF_001527695.2). Taxonomy (NCBI): domain Eukaryota; kingdom Metazoa; phylum Chordata; class Lepidosauria; order Squamata; family Viperidae; genus Protobothrops; species Protobothrops mucrosquamatus. The sequence goes on along the minus strand of NW_015386383.1, from coordinate 699,114 downwards.
ACAGTTGCTTAATTTTTTTTATTCTACCACAGATGTTTTTTATTCTACTGCAGGTGTTCCCTACCCAGAAGCATTCTTGGAAGTGAATGCTGGGTGTTTTGCTTTGCAGCACAAGAATTTCCTAACTGATTTTCTTCTAACTTGAAAGGATATATATTTTCCTTTAAAGCAATTAGGGAGGAACACTGAGGGAATTCCATAGTTAAAATCTAAGGCTGGAATTCATATGGAGATAATGAGATGTCTACTTTTGAAATATAGGGATAATGGGTCCGGTCAATGGTGAGCAGAAACAGGATCCACATCTTATTTGGTCCCTGAAACACCAGCCAAATTATGCTGCCACATTCATTTTAAATATTCACTTTTGGCAGTGTGATAATTTTTGTTATTGTTAGTCTTGGATAGGACCTTCAGGACCTTTAAAATCTTCACAAAGCAAAGTGGTCTCATTCCAACTCCAACCCCAAAGTAGGCTCAGAAAGGCATAATGGATGGTCTTCTGCACCTGGCTGGAGAGCTGAGTTGCAATCCCCACCAAAACAGTCCTTTCCCTTCCCTCCACCAGAGAGCTTCAAAGACAGCCTCTTCTTGGCTCAGTGCCCTTTGAAAGAAGTCTCTTCTTGCTGGACAGAAGGTGAGTCCATGAGATAACCAAACCCAACTCCAGGTTTCTGTCTTTCTCAGCAGCAAGGTCACTCGTGGCAACAGCCATCTTCTGCCCATCATCAGGAAGCAAGACAGAAGCTTGTGAAAATTGGAGAGTTGATGGAATTCATGTGAAATCAGATCTGGCTGATTTCCCACCTGCAATTTCTTTTTCTTTTTAGCTATGAAGGAATGCTTCACCATTAATTTGCTTTGGAGAATTATCCATCAACTAGACCTCCCTTTGTCAAGCCGATGTCCTCCAAATGCCAGGGTCTAAACTCCTGCCATCTGTAAGCCTTTGCAACCATTTGATGGTATTTATAATCTAATAAGTCTGCATCTAAGAGTATATTTCTTACACATTTTTAATAACAATAAGCTCAAAATAGTTTGCCAATACACTGCTATTGTGGCTTTGGTCTTGTCAGTGCATGGGTAAGGATAGGAACTGATCCACCACACATAATGCCAAGAAATCCAGCAAAGTGGTACTTATTTTTCTTTACAACAAATTGCAAAAAAAAAAAAAAAGAAAAGAAAAGAAAAGAACCTAGTTATGTTAATGTGTATATAAGCGAGTGGAAAGGCAAAAACCTATGGAAGAGTATAAATATTGTGTCCTCTATCCAGCCCTTTTAGCAAGGTCCTTCATAGTTCTAGTTTCCAATAAAAGAGAACGAGAGTAGCTCAGCGTTGAATTGATAGGTGCTCTAAACTTGTTATTTTCTTGCAGATAATACATTACCAGACTAATGTCCTCAGTAGACTAGGTACGTAACTTTCTTGCAGATAATACATTACCAGACTAATGTCCTCAGTAGACTAGGTACGGTGCACAAGGAAATGCACCGAGGATGTTACTTAGCCTGGTATTGAAATTTCTGCAAAACAACAATCGAGCTCAGATAGCACCAAGTACCAAATCCTTCCTCCTCCCTCTTGCAGTGACTTATCTTAAGGGCAAACTTGGGGATGCTCTTTTCCCTCTTTGCTAAACTTGCTGCTGCTAGAATGGAAGGGCAAAAGAGCCTTATTCTGACAAAAGAGATCAGAACATCTTCAATCTTCTCTGTGAAACTCTCCTGCCAGTATTTGAACCACCTGCATTTTTGCAGTGTTAAGGGTATTTGGTCCATGGCTGCTTTGGAGTTTCCAAGATTGCTTTGGTTCTTCTCTCAGCAGTTTCTCTCAGATTCCTCCTAAGTCCTCCGTAGATATTTTCTGCTTCTTCTCTGCTCCTCAGCTGTGGATCATCTGCTGATGGTCTGGTTATCTTTCTGTTCTGGCATCAACTCCTGCGGAATCTAAAATAAGTCCTCCTTCCATCTCCTATCTTCTACCAGGAATTCTGCAATCTATAATCAGAGAAAGAATAAATGACAGCTTGCATTCAGGTTGCCCATGACTGCCAGTTGGCTGGTCACATATAGGTAATCCTCGACTTACAACCATTTGTTTAGTGACTGTTCAAAGTTACAATGGCTCTGAAAAAAGTGACTTATGACCGTTTTTCACACATATGACTGTTGCAGAATCCCCATGGTCACATGATCAAAATTTGGGTGCTTAGTAACTGGCGTGTATTCAAGATAGTCGCCCTGTCCCAGAGTTGTGTGATCACCACTTGTAACCTTCCCAGCTGGCCTCTGACCAATATAGTCAATGGGGAAGGCCAGATTCACTTAACAACTGTGGCAAAAAAAGATCATAAAATGGGGCGCAACTCACTTAACAACTATCTTGCTTAGCAATGGAAATGTTGGCTCAGCTGTGTTCACAAGTCAAGAACTACCCAAATATTTATCTTTTATCTTTTAGAAAAAATGGGGTTTCCTTCTGGTACATGGATGGTATCATTTTAGCTGAACGCCCTTGGAGAATTGAAATCGCTACCAGTATACATGATTTATAAGCAAGCTTTTTGAAAAATCCTATCAAATGATGCACAAAATTAAATGCATAAACATTTATCAATAATACTGCAATTTTTTTACAGTGGTTTTATGCCGGCCCAGATAAAAACTCTGGGCAGTAGATCAAAGCAATGAAAACACATCGTAAAAATATCATGAAATCTAATATACATAACACATTGAAATTATTATAATAAAACATAATCACCAGAGGCAGTAGATACTCGCCACAATGTCTATCGGTCTGCCCTCCACAGGCCAGCTGTTTTTTATTTTTTTCTCAGCAAAATCAAGGAAAGAGTTACTCTAATATATATAAGGCAAGGGTAGCCATGGAAAAGACAGTAGAACACAAGACAGGAAGATTCTACTTGGAGAAAGTGGTTCTCCAGTAAACAAGGACCCACTCTACAAAGGGTGGAGATGTTCTGCTGGGTATCCATAGATTGGTGGTATCTCACCAGAATAACCAGAAGATCTGTCCTTGAGATTTCATGTAACTATTAAACAAAATAGGGAAGAGAGGTAAGCATTGGGGAATCCCATCTAGGAATAGTCAAGGGTTTGATTTTTCATCCCCATTAACTTGATTGCACCCACCCACTCAGGAAGGAGCCAAACCCTGTAGGGCTTCCTAGTTTTCAGAAATTGTTCCCGAATCATAAACTTTAGTGTTTTTAAAAATAAACTTTATTAAAAGATAAAATTGGGTTCTAGTCCCAACTCTGCCCATTTATTTTTCCTGGTCTGCTCATTTTGGAAAGGGAACATTAGCATGCCACCTTGAGTGCCTATAAAAAGGTAGGACATCAATCAAATTACAAAAAAATGATTATCTCAATCCCTGGTGTCAATAAGGATGTAAGTCTCTTGGCAACAAGGTAGAAATGGATTGCCATCTTGTTTTTAATTTTCTATCCACAAGTCCACAAGTCCACAAGTCTTAAAGTCGCCAAGGTTGAGGACCCCTGCTATAAGAAGTGAGTGCAGATATGGGGTGTTTTGTTTCTTTTTACCAAAACAAAGACAGGGAAAAGAAAAATATAAATATTCATAAAATTTTGTATGGTATGGAAAATGTGGACATGAAAAGGTTTTTTTCTGTTTCTCACAATGTTAAAACTGGGAATTCTTGTATTAGTACTTTCTCATTTATCAACACGTTGAGTTGTAAGAATTATTTCTCATACTGATATACTGACTGGCAGTTACCAAAAGAAAAAGCTGATGAAGAAGTTCCCCCCTCATGATACGGAGGGGGCAAGATGAAAAGAGTTTGGCCAACACAAATTGGCCGTATATACATGTCTCATTTAAAAATTGAGTTTAACCTTAACTTCCTTTTAATAAATACTGTTAATCAGAGCTCAGATTCTTACTCCTTAGTTTGGCTGTTTTCAGGTTAGATTGCACAGAAGGAAGTCTGACCAATGGAGGCAATGTTCAAATGAGTCTGGGCAAATCATAATCAGGCTATTAATGATTATTAGTTTTAACAGTCCTGATTATTATTTTTGGAATCACAGACAGCATGAATACTAACCCTATGGCAGTGGTGGCGAACCTATGGCACGGGTGCCAGAGGCGGCACTCAGAGCCCTCTCTGTGGGCACACGAGCCATCGCCTCAGTCCTAGGCCTTCAGCTGGGTTTTATAAAACCTTTTTACTTTAGGCCTCCGCCGCCATGTGGGGAAAAAAAAAGGTTCAATCAATCAATTTCAACTTCTTGCGGGGAAAAAAAAAAGTTGGAATTGATTGATTGAACTTTTTAGTCCCACCCAGTCTGCCGTTACCACCGCAGCCACGCCCACCCAATGGGCTACACCTAGCCAATAGGGCATACCCAGCCAATGGCCACACCCACCCGGCACCCGACAATGCATAAATGGGTTTTGGGTTGCAGTTTGGGCACTTGGTCTCTAAAAGGTTCACCATCACTGCCCTATGGTCATCGGTTCATGCTTGTGAGTTGCTTAGCTGTCCTTGGTTGACACCATGTAACCCAAAATGCTGAGCTACCTGGGTAGTTTGCCTCTTCTATTGAGTTCCTCATATATTTATGTGGAAGCAATCCAAATCCCTGCTTTTTCTGCTATATTATTCCAGCTGCTTTGCACAACTTCTCTTATTAAATCCTTGAGGTAATGATTTATGTTATAATTAAATCCCCAGTAAGGTGCTAATTTATTATCGACTGTACTATGTCAACAATCATATGGCTGAGTTATTGTTCTGTGATTTATGGCAACAGCGTTAACCCCTCGAAATCAGGGAAAATGTATTGGGTAGAAATTACAGTAAAGAGAACCTTGATTAAAATGTCTCTGGAGGGAAAATAAGCCCAACAATCTCAGACAGTTTTAAATCACCAGTGACAATTCCTTGAGGTCTGGTAAAGAAGGAAATTTATTTTTTGATATCTTCTTCCTCCCTTCTCCTCTTCCTTTATTAGATTTATTGTAGTTCCCCACTTCAGAAGACTCTGCGTAATTGACAACCAAAAATTAAAAACATAACCACAACATATAATTGCCTAACCATATGTAATGGGCTATGAGAATAACCTTGAGGAACAAAAGGAAGAGTCTCAACCAAGACAACAAATAGGAGAAACCTTGAGTCGGAGCAGAAATGTAATTTTTAAAAATGTCTCAGATTTGGCCCTCCCTAGTTCTGTTCAGGATAAAGGTGTGTGTGTGTGTGTGTGTGTGTGTGTGTACGCACGCGTGCGTGTGCATGCATGTGTATGTGTGCATGTGTGTAGAAACACATTCAGAGTTGCAAGATTTTGTTACTGTAACTCTATAATAAAAGAAGCTTTAGCATTCATAACTTTGGTGTTCAAATCTGCTCTATCTTGAAGATCTGACACCATAAAAACTCAACAGGTACTCCATTAACATTTTAGCTCCGGGCCTGGGAACAGAACCAGGTTTTAATGATCTTCTGGAAGCCCAAGAGAAATGTCACCAAATGCATCTCTGGAGAGATGCTATTCCAGAGGGGAGAGGCTGTGACAGAGAAGGCATACTTCCATGGTCTCTCAACATTTAATTCATGGGACTTGGAGCACACACACTTTGCCTGAGTATATAAGACGAGAAGAAATGATCCCCAATGTATTTGCCTTCTTCCCAAGGAAGCTGATATGGTTACATACAGTAGCCAAAGATCTGGATATCAGATAGGATATAGCATCCCTGAATATAGTTGAGTAAAATTTAGGAACATGTAAAGTTTTCAAATCATGGCATGAATGGAATAATCCCCATTGACATCAGGAAAAGATTCTTTCTCTAGGTAAGTATAGAGTATGGACTGTACTTCGATTGGATTTTTATTCAAAGGTAAAGTTCTTCACTATTTCAAGAAACTGCCTCTTATTAAGGATTAAATGTAGTGCTTAATTTGAATTAAATAAGAGTGTCTTCTTCCTCCCTCCTTTCTTTCATGAAAAAAACATAAATGCAAAAAACAAATTTAATTTAACCTAACATCCTTTTTATGAAGTACCATTTATAGGGTGTTATTTTCTATGAGAAACATGATTGAAAGAATTAGCCATGATGACTAACTTGTCCATTAATTTTAAAGAGATTAATTTAATTAACTGGTGTATAATATGAAGTTGTGCAAAAACCCTCCTAGCCACGACTGCCACTTGCCATCATTAATTTCATTTAGTTAATGTAAAACAATATATTAACTAAATGAATGTAATATATTACAATATTTTTCTAATAAAGTACACTTAATAGTTTATTAAGGCCCTATAACTGTGCAAATAGTAAGGGGCATGAATTAATTATATATATCAGGTTTTATCTATGAAGAAAGAAATATGTCTGTGAACAAAGAGAAAGGAGAAAACTGTTAACTAATTTGAAGAAGGCGGCTTGGTTTTGTGGGTGGAGTCAAAGAACACATGCACAGAAATGAAGATGCAGGGTTTTTTTTAATGAATGAATGAATGAATGAATGAATGAATGAATGAATGAATGAAAGACTGAAGTCTACTTCAAAAAGTATGAATTTGTGTCATCTAGATCAGTGTGTGGACTTCAACTCACAGAATTCTTCACCCAGCTGGTTGAAGTCCAAACATCTCCAAGTTGCAAAGGTTGAGAAAAATTGATCTACATTGTGTAGGTATGTATGGAAGTAGGAATCCATAGGTTGATAATAGTTGAGTGTTACATACCATTGAATGGTAATAAGGAAAGAATTAAGGATGAGAATTGGGAAAACTGCAATAGGTTGCACAATTTACCTGAGCCTGCTATTTGTTTTGGAAGCCTATAGTCTGAATGGTATGCTATTATCCCCAGTATGGCCATCTTTATTGTTATTTTAAACTGTTTATTTCACAGTTTTAATCCTTGCAAGCCTCCTGGAATCTTGTGCAAGTGGGCGGCTATAGAGGTTATAAATAAATACAATTGCAAATGTATGTAATCCAAGGGAAAAGGTTATTTTGATGCAAGACAAGAACAAAAACGATTGCAAAAAAAAATAACAAATGCTTTGACATTGTTGAAAAATAGTATGGTTGTAGGTGTAGATGGTGTGACTTGCTGTGACTTGTTTTGGAGTGGCTGCCTGAGTATCTGTCTGTGAATTTTTGCTATAGCCAAGATCAAATGGTCAACTATTTCATTCTTTTCCCTACAAAGGAAACATTTGCTGTTGTTTGTCACATGTTATTACTGTCTTTCTCTTCTATATTCTTCAAGTACTTGGGTTGGGTTGTTCTTCTAATTTACAAACCGGTTTTCAATTGTTTCTTTTCTATACTCAGCCTTCACATTTGTTGTTTTCAAGAACTATCTTCGATGGACTTCCTTCCTTCAGCAAGGTTTTGTTGGCTTTTCTTGACATAGTGTTTCAAGCCATGTTTTCCTTCCTCCATAGTTCATTTCACCTATTGGAGTGCCTCAGCTCCCTTTGGCTCTTGGTAGATACAGCGAATCAGTATCACTTTTTGGGGTGTAAAGAGTGGTGCATTGTCACTAGTTTTCTTTTTTTTTTCTGATTCAAGTTATCAAGTTCCATCTTGGCCCAGTCAACTATTCCTGTTGCATATTATATAAGGGGTACTGGGATTGCTTTGATGATGTTCCCACCATTTTGTTTATGATTTCAAAATTTTCCAAACTTATTTGGTAGAAGTATTTTCTTTGAATTTGTTCTATAGTAAATTGGAAGCCTCCAAAACTTCCAAATATTTGTAGCCTTCTTGTAGCACAACTGCCTTTATCAAATCTTCACAGTTAAGCTGTATTCCATCATTTTCAACAATTTTGCTTGCTTTTATGGCTATGGCTGCACACTTATTAACGCCAAACTTCATTGCAACATCTTTGCTGAATTCTTCATTGCTTTTCAGCAGGGAATCCAATTGAACCTTTGTTTTCCAAATAATTTAAAATAATTCATATACAGAGGAAATACGAAAGCTTTACTCTTTTTAAAGCCAATTCATATCCACAGTTTGTTTTATTCAAAATTGTTATTAATGGGACCGTTGAAAATATAAAGATTAAAGGTGATGAATCACCTTGAAAAATTCTATTTTTAATTTCAACTTCTCCTCCTCCTCCTCCTCCTCCTCCTCCTCCTCCTCCTCCTGATTTGTATGGCCACCTAACTTGGGAGACTCATATTAAAGTTCCTTAATTGTGTATTATATGGTTTATTATACTGTTTCTGTATTACATAGTACATTATATTATTTTCGAATGGGATGACTTTTCACTACAAAATGGTTCCTCCTAAAATATAGCACTCCCACAATAGGCATCTGAGCCCTTCAGTGCTGTTCTTGAGCGTGCTACTGCATTTTATATTGTATTCCTGAACATCGCAGTTAATAAATATCTATTATATCTGTCATGCTTCAGCCTATAAATCTTAACTCTCCAGATTTTCACTCTCTTATTATAGAATTGGCTGCCTTGGCAGTAGACCTCTGGATGTGATTTGGCTAGTTTAATTCTTCAATTGTAGACAAGATCCACCTATTGTAAATTATAATTCTGCTACAGTCGTACACACAGACAAGTGCACCTCTACCCCCCCCCCCCCGAATTCCAAGGCTTAAATTCTAGATTTTCTCTTTTTGCCTTTCCAAAATATTGGATTTGGCTATTATCTTCAAAGTAGTAGAAGGCAGCTGGGTATTGCTGAAAATGGCTCTGACTAATTGGGAACTGCTGATCCTTGCTGTGCCAGCATCAGTCTGCCTACCATCTTCCTTTTTTTCCACCCTAGGATTAAAAATTTCAAACTGTGCAATCCCAGGAGAATTTTTCTTGGATTGTATCTGTTCTTTTCCCAGTTCTATAATATCCTTTTTTCATTGATCATTTGCATTGATCAGAAGAATACCCAATATTCCACACATGGGCACCTGAACACCTAGTAGACCATGTCTGGGCTTGAAGGCAAAGCAATGTCAATCGCGATGAGAACATGCAAGGGGGACCACTAAAGAATTCCGAGGCTGTAGGATGGACTCAGAAAGTAAAAGAAGAAAAAACCAATTCCAGATATGAAAACTCTGGGGATGTATCCATGCAACTATCGGGATTCCACAAACATTACTTTAATAGGGAATTGAGAATTTTTAATTTTGTATTCTTTTCTGCCATCTGACAGCTGATCAAATATCGAGCACTGCTATAGCAGATTCCTTTTCTCCGTGTAAATATATGAAGAATAAAACCCACAGTCTATTTTACCAAATCAGAATCTCTCCTATGGAGGCCTAACAGGAAATAAAATGTTGCAGACAATGCAATGAAGACTCGAGCAATAAGAGATCTTTGTAGCAGACCCTTGCTGGGATAGTTGCCAGCGATGTTCAATTAATGACCCTTGTAGAAACCAAGCTGGTGTGTGCAATTATTCTTTATGAAGAAAACAGGAGATAAAAGTTTATTACGAGCTGTCTCATTTCTCAGAAAGCTAATAAAGTAACTTACCATCCTGCCCTGGATTTGTGTACAATTTACAGGCTTGCCAAATTTTGTTACCTATTGGGTTCACTCCATCCACATTTAAATAGGATAAACTAGATGTCGCTACAGATCCCAGATTGAAATCAATTAACTAGCCAGTCTAGTGTAATGTGATGGTAAAAGGTACACCCTCCTCCACCTGTACATGCGAGTTGCATTTACTACCAAACTTATGAATTGCTCCCCTCCCTTAAAGTGCCCATATAATAAAACATTCACAACAAGCTGAACTGACTTTGAGTAGCAACAGGGAGGAAGAAGAATAAGGAACCAGTAGCCCAGTAAGCCAAAGTGTGTATGTTCACTGGCCACATCTCAGAGATAGTATAGAATAAATAATAAGGTCACCCAGATGAATTTATCAAAAACATTCCAAAGTCCTTACCCTCCTCAGCAACCACCACCTAGATAAGTAAGGATTAACACCAGGCAAACAATCTAGCAGAAAACAGTACAGAAGGAGCAACCAAGGAAAAAACCACCACCCTTCACCAACACTGGCAGGGCAAGCTACTATATATAAACAGGGGACAAACCCAACACTCAGCAGTACTGATGATGTTACCTAGTAGAATAATAAAATGTCTGCAAGCAAACAACCAAGCTCAGAGAGCATCAAGGACTCTGCAGTCCAACCCTGAGCTACATATATTCTCTTCTATTGGAGCTTGATAATAATATTTTCTAATCCCTCGTTCAAGTCATCTACAAATGTGTAGAATTGTTCAACCAGCTCTGTATCTGAAATGAAGGAAAGCAGAACTTTCTGTGACAATACACCTTTGCTGAGAAGTCCCTGTGCAGTGGAAACCTAGAGGAGGTTCTTTGCTCCTAGGGAAGAGAGACTGCATATTTGCAACTTTAAAGAAGTATTTAGGGCATGGTTAACGCACCCATGAAAAAGGAAGTACATTTGAGTTCATGGAAGCTGAATAGTTGTGGGCTATTACTACATTGAAGGATGTGTATGAGGCAGTTTTTATTCCCTTAAAAGATGTCTATCTTTTCTCACCCTCCCCAATTTCCAATGAAATTTGAGTTATTTTATAGATTTGTGGGAAAAAGTATTGAATAAACCAGGAGTGGCACTAACAAATGGATTGTTTAAAGAAGAGCTTTATTTCACCCAGCTTTTCTTCTTTGACAAGAGTCATAGTTACAGCAGCAATTCCACAGGGTGAGTTCTCAAGAAACAACTTGAACTTTTCGGCTTGCCCCATCCTATTATTTCCAACCTTCAGATCAAACTGATCACTGCTTTCATTCATTCATTTCATTCAGCTGAGTTGTTTCTGGCCTTGGTTTTTGACCTGAAGCTGAAATCAATGTGGACAAAGTTCCTATAGATTCCAGTATCTCTGGACATAAAAAACAGAAGGGGGCATTTTTTGTTTAAGCCTCAATCCCATCCACAAGATCTTTTATGTGATTTCTTACAATGTTAGAAACCTCCAAAGTCAGTGGAAGTTGAGGCATGTATGACACACAGACATCAGTGCCATTCTATTTGTGAGAATTTTCTATTTGGGGTGGGGGGGGGGGAGAGGTCAAGACTGTGGAGTATAGGAAGAAATACATAGACACCCAATCCTATATTGAGTGTGATTGAGTGAATGATTGCACCTGGATATATTGATGAGTGGGGTGGATGGATGCTTTGGTCTGGGAGTAGGGGATGGGAAGGTATGGGAGGTGGGCGAAGGGAGGATGATCAAGACTATGATGATGCAGAGGGCACAGGGAATGGCTGTGAAGGACAGGAGGAAGAGATGCTACCTAGGCAACAATCAGACAAGTGGCCTTGGGTGCTTTCCAAGAAACTAATTTGAGAAAACTTTTCAAGAAGACATTCCCTAAGTCAAACAAAGATAAAGTGAAGGAAGGGAAAAGTATTTTCTGACTTGCAAAATGTTGTGGTTCTAGTTAAAGTAGTTTTAGACCTATATGGTATTGGTTTTTTCATCAGGTCTACCCTTATAAGATTGACAGATGGGCAGTGGGAGGTATGGCAGAAGTCTGGGGGGGGGGTGTCTGACCTCAAACAAGGTCCCATTTGTGCACATCAAATACTCTCTGCAAAGATAGGTCAGACTGCTTTTATAAAGTGCAAGGAGCAGAGTCAGGAATACAGATAGTTCTCAACCATTTGTTTAGGGACCGTTTGAAGTTGCAACAGCACTGAAAAAAGTGACTTATGACCATTTTTACACTTATGACCGTTGCGGCATCCCCATTGTCACATGATTATTATTATTATTATTTAGATTTATATCCCGCCCTTCTCCTCGTAGGACTCAGGGCGGCTGACAATCAATTAAAATACATAAATAACAATACAGGTTTAAAATTAATTAAAAGAAATATTTAAAGATTGTCCAATTTAAAATATTAATTAAAACCCCTCTAAAAATTACCCTAGGCCAGTCCTGCAAGCTGGAATAACCAAGTCTTGAGGGCGCGGCGAAAGGAAGGGAGATCAGGGATAACCCTGATCTCTGGGGGCAGTTCATTCCAGAGGGTGGGAGCTCCCACAGAGAAGGCTGATGGTTGCAGTGTCCCAGGATCATGTGTTCAACTTTTGCAAACTTCTGACAAGCAAAATCAATGGGGAAGCCAGATTTACTTAACAACCATGTTACTAATTTAACAACTGCAATGATTCATTTAACAACTGTTAAATGAACCATTGCAGTCCCACCTTATTCCTACCTTTGGCAAGAGCCATAGGGGCGCAGTGGTTAGAATGCAGTGTTGCAGGCTGACTCTGCCCACTCCCAGGGGTTCGATCCTGATTGGCTCAAGGTTGACTCAGCCTTCCATCTTTCCAAGGTCGGTAAAATGAGGACCCAGATTGTTGGGGGCAATATGCTGACTCTGTAAACCACTTAGAGAGGGCTGTGAACCACTGTGTAGTGGCATATACCGCTATTGTATTGCTATTGCTACATGACAAGAAAGGTCACAAAATGGGGCAAAACTCACTTAACAACTGTCTTACTTAGCAATGGAAATTTTGGCTCAATTGTGGTTGTTAGTCAAGGATTACCTGGGCCTCATACAGAGTAATGCAAGAGTAATGGTTACCTGCCTTCTCATAGAAGGAGACTAGAGGACATCAGGGAATGGGCGTGCTTAGCCATCAATTGTCCTGCCTGGGCAAGTGGGAAAAGGAATTAATCCCCTGAACAAGATCCAGTTCTAAACTCTTGATAACGGATCAAAGAAGAATTGTACTGTTTCAGATCAAAAGGCCCATCTACTGACATAGTCGCCAGCCGGATGCTTACAGGAAATATAGGGTATTGCATAGTAGTCTACAACAGATTGTGTGATACATGGCATGGAGTTATAAACCTCTCTGGTCCTGTGATACATCAACTCAGTATTCAGAAGGGAAATTTGGCCATTGGAGATCTGAGGAATGGGGGCATAATCCATGCTAAGACAGCAGCACAAGTATCTCACAATGGCTTCAAAAACTGTGGGTGTTAGGAAAAAACCCAGAAAATTATGCTCAATTGCTCCATCAGTCCAGTGCTCCAGCCACAATAATATTGCCATATTAAAATTTCAAATGTTCCTATAGGCATATTTGGAGCACCCCTAAGCTTCTTGTATGTACTGTTTTAAAAGCACAAAAGAGGAAAGAGAAGGTACACAGGAGAGCATCCCAACTGCTCCTGGAAACAGGGAAAGTATTGAAGCCCTTTATGAAATAAGCAGTTCAAACCTACATAGAAACTATTTCTTACACATTGAAAGTTACAACAATGATTTTTGCCTCAATAGGCATCACTGTACATTCATTTCCACCGAACAGCATTTGTCATTTTATTTCATTATGTTCATCAGCACTGAACCATTTGAGATATTTTACAATCTTTTTTTTTAAGCCACTCTGTACAATTGGGTGTCATCAGTAACTTGGCTATTCCAAGGCACACATAATTCTAGTTCATTTATGAAGAAGACAAAAAGCATCAGTCTCACTTCAGACTTGATAACTATTAGCTCATCTTTCTGTCTTCTAATAGATTATTCATGTCATCCTACCTCTCAATTTACTTACTTAAGAGGTTACTAATTTATGTTTCAAGATGCCCACTCTGCCATTGAATTAGGAATCTTTTTATGCAACACTAAAGCACATAACAAAACACATGTGGGGGGGGATATGGGCCTCAGACAGAAGGATATTTTTCTATTTGATCATCTTTATTCACACGCACTGAGCTCTCACAAAGAACTCTAAAAGATTAGTGCAGGGATAAATAACCTGGTTCTCATCGGCTCAAAAGTGTGTAGGGAACATCCTGTGATGTTTGCTAAATCCCTTGCCCACCCTTTTATTCACAGAATTAAAAGGAGAAGCAGAAACTTTACAGACACAGTTGCAGAGCAAACCATCAACATTTGAATATCTGATATTCCCCAGTATCAGAAAGCCAGTTTGAAGTAATGTTTAAGGCACAGGGTTAGACTGCTGTGAGTTCTAGTCCCAGCTTAGACATGAAAACTGGCTGGGTGACTTTGGGCTAGTTGCTCCTTCTCTCTCTCTCAGCCCAAACCACCTCACAGGAGGAGGAAGAAACATTGTGTGTGTGCCTTGAGTTATTTATAAAAGTAATAAAGGCAGAATATTAAATCAATCAATCAATCTCACCCGTAGCATACATTGTTAAACAAAATACCCTCCAGAGCTATCACTGCCATGCCTACAGGGGTTGGATGAAGGCTGGGGAAACAAAACCAGCTGCAAACATTGTCTGCCCTGATCTAGACTAATATTACTATTATACGGTAGTTATCAGTAAGTTTCCAGATTCCTAGACAAACACCCTTTCCTATTATCTGCTATGGGATCCATTTTTGTAAGGAGATGCATGAAAAAGGACCTTTTTCACGTAAAGCATTTTGAACTTCAACACCTTCCCTTACTCCCCATTCAGTTTTTCAGTCTATCGGTTGCTGTTTAGGGGACATACAGGATCTAATTATTTATATTTGAGGAAGTTAAATCCCCACAGCTCTTTCTTTTTGTCAACTCTAATGATTAGTCAACAAAGCACATTTTAAGTGCTATTAAAGGTTCAGCCAATAAAGGAGTGGAGGCTTGAGGTGACTTTTGTCCTGTTGGCAGATAAACATGAGAACAGCCCTACTGGAGCTGCCCAAGACCCATCTTAGCCCAGTTATTCTCTTTCCCACACTGGCCAACCAAATGCTTCTGGCGAACTCACAAGGAAGATATGAAGACATATCTTTCTGTTACTATTGTTCCTGTGACTGGCATCTGAAGGCATGCTCTCCCCAACTCTGAGTACTTCAATATGGATTCCTTCCTTGTCCAATAACCTTTGGACAAGGTGTCCTTCCTAAGGGTCTCCAATTCTTTTTTAAAGATATCAAATAAGTGGTCATCATCACATCATGTGGCAATGAATTCCATGGGTTAATTATGCACTGTGTGAAGAAGCATTTTCTTGTTTTTTAAACATGTCTTTCCAAACACCTTTGCTGGATGACCTTTGAACTTTGCGATTTTAATAGAGGAACCTCAATTTCCTATTTTATGAAGGGCAGTTTTAATTAATATTAAGAACAAAAAAGACATGCAGCCAAGATCAAAAGACTTCTTGAAACCCTGAGTATTATCATTTAGTTCCAACTTATTTTGGGATACTTAAAACCCCAAAGAGAATCAAAGGCTTGTAGAAATATTCAGTAATCTTTTTTAGCGAGATCTTTGAACAAAGCTGTCTACAGCCTGGAGATTATAGAAGAGATAGGAAAGATTTTATATAGCACCTTTCACTGATGTTACATTAATTACAACATTAACACATTTTCATTTCATATTAATGTCTTACACACTAATCACTACTAACATAGCCTTTACTAAGATTTCAGGAGTTGAAGCAAGGTTTAAGGCTTTATTTATTAAAGCATATTAAAGCATATAAAGAGATTGTCCTGAAGTCTAAATAAAGAAGTAAAACTACCTAGAAAAAAAAATGATTCACACCCAGGTGCTCTGACAAAAAGGACTCTTTGTATGGTTGGAGTTCAGACTCCAACAGACTTGAGTGTTTTGCTGGTCTCTCTACTGTGTGGCCAAGAGTTCACTTACTATATTTAGTATCATTAAACTGAACAGACTGCATCATGGAAAAAGGCAACCTGATTGCCATTAAAATATGCCAAGATTGATTTGTGTTTATATTTTTGTTTCCTTCCTGATCCTTCTTTTGCTTTTATACGTTAACTTTTAGATTGTAAGAATGTATATTTCAAATTGATTATTGATTCAAACTACTCTGAAGGCTTTTTTGGGGGGTTGAAGAATGGAATGAAAATGTTAATATTTATCTATGAGTTACATTAAGTATTTTTGTTTATCTACGAATTTGGAAATAATTATGATTGCTAATACAAAAGCACTATATATCATTCTAATGGGAAACAAGGTGACCCATAGACATGTTCTGCTTCTTTTCTAGGTTCTGCTTCTTACTGAAGGACAAGTTTTGAAACATCTTTTTTCTCCCTTCTGATGGTTCTTAACCTTGAACCAGATGTGGAGCTTACACCTTTCCAAAAGAAGTCATGGATTGTGTTGAATAGTTAATAACCTACTAGAGACAATTGTATTTTGGAAGACAGTCAAATGCTTTTATTGGGTATATGAGGTAGGAAAGGACAGTGGGAGAGGAAAGGTTACAGCAGTTGTATATTCCTATAAGTGTGCGAAGCAGTTGATGTGATAAAAAGGTACCATTGTCTGAAAGAAAAAGAACAAGTATAAAAGGAAACTAAGGATATATTTTATTTCCTTTCAGACTAGTCTGCATGATGTTTCTGAACAAGAATAAGAACAAAACTATAGTGAGAACAAATGTTTGAAAAAAACATGTTTTGACCAAATGATGTTTCACGGGCATTAGAAAGGACAAATGAAGTTACCCTCTTCTGTTGCTATTTTTGCTAATTCCTCATCTGCCCACCTGCATGTACCACGTTTGCTGTTCTGTCTACAAACTCTACTCCTGATTGGCTGATTGTAACATCAAATATATAACCACATAGTCTTTTTAAAAAAATCAAATCTGTTTCGCAGGAAATGGTGGTTTACTCATGCTCATGTCATCACATAGGTGCATGTTAAAATCAAGATACCTGGGCATACATATGTGAACACCTACTGTTTACTAAATCTCTGTTTGACCTTATTTTCTTCAAAGATATTCATCCCAGCTTATAGTTTTGTAAATATATATTTATTAAACAAAACCAGCTTAAAGTTGTCAAGGTTACCGAACACTGTTTTAAAGGACTGGAGAATTAATAATTTAAGAACCTAAGAAAAGGGTGCTACTTCAGACTCAAATGCATCCAGTCAGGCAGACAGGTTTCAGTAGGGATCAATTAGATACTTCTGGGAAATCTCCAAAGAGGGAGTGAAAGTAACAAGCTTCTACTGCTTGCTCCTTTCACCTATATTTGTTTGTTCAATAAATCAACCAATCAAATTTATACGGCTGCCCATCTCACACAAAGCAACTCTGGGTGGCCTACAATTGCATTGTTCAAAAGTTCAAAGATATTTTTTCTTAAATGACAGCTAACGGTCACCTATGAATCGATGCCCCATCTTCTGGCAGGGAGCATCATAATTACAGATTTTTTTTATAAAGGAGAACTTCGTTTTCTGAATAGAAGCTCCCTCCTATCAATTTCACTGGATGATCCATTCTTTATTCCCAATGCAGTTTAAGAAAAGCAGATGTGGTGCCATAATGGTTGCATTCAGACCATATGACTGACTGGCCAAATATTTTTTCAGGCAATTGACTAATTCCTGAACAATTTGGAGGACACAATTTGTTCTATGGCCTAAAACAGTGTTTCTCAACCTTGACAATTTTAAGGCATGTGGACTTCAACTCCCAGAATTCCACAGCCAGCATTGCT
Source organism: Protobothrops mucrosquamatus (assembly GCF_001527695.2). Classification (NCBI taxonomy): domain Eukaryota; kingdom Metazoa; phylum Chordata; class Lepidosauria; order Squamata; family Viperidae; genus Protobothrops; species Protobothrops mucrosquamatus. The sequence continues at coordinate 681,559 of NW_015386383.1, read as the reverse complement.
GGGAATTCTGGGAGTTGAAGTCCACATGCCTTAAAATGATCAAGGTTGAGAAACACTGGCCTAAAAGGTTAAGGTATTAGGTTAGAAATAAGGAGACTCTGAGTTCTAGTCCTGCCACCTTAGACATGAAAATTGATTGGGTGACTTTGGGCCAGTCACTCTCTCTCGATGCACCTCACCTCACTGGGTTGTTGTTGTGAGGAAAACAGGAAGAGGAAAGAATATTATGTCTGTTGCCTTGACATTTATGAAGTAAGTAAGTAAGTAAGTAAGTAAGTAAGTAAGTAAGTAAGTAAGTAAGTAAGTAAGCAAGCAAGCAAGTAAGTAAATATTCTCCTTCCCTACATGATGCTGAATTACATATAGGCAGAGCAGGCAAACTGGAGCTACTTGATAACCCTGGAAGGAAAGGAGTGGGAAATAAAAATCAGGCTGGAAAGTGTAAAGGAAATTGATATATGGGTAAAATAAAGAAAGCTGTTTATCTTAGAAAATGGTGGTATCAATAGAAAGGGAAGGCTTGGAGGTAGAGGTGTCCAGTTCAGGCTAAGTAAGATCACCCCATGTTATTATCTGGTCCTTCATTCCTGCAATAAAATTTATAGTATAATTTGCACTGCTCTTTAAAATCCCACGTATCATTTCCAGAGAGTAGAATACGCCGTGACCTTGTGGGTCTGGGCACAGACAATACACACAGCTGCAGATGTTAGTCAGAAAGGGACCACTTTTGGAACCTTTTAGCCTTTTACAAAGGAGGCAGTTACTTCCTTTATCCTTTTCCTCCAGAGGAAAGAGAATCCATGGCAAAATTGTGTTTAATGAAAAGGACGGAGGGGGGGGACATGATAGCAGTGTTCCAATATCTAAGGGGCTGCCACAAAGAAGAGGGGGTCAACCTATTCTCCAAACACCTGAAAGCAGGACAGGAAGCAATGGATGGAAACTAATCAACCAAGCTAGAACTAAGGAGAAATTTTCTGACAGTTAGAACAATTAATCAGTGGAACAACCTGCCTCCAGAAGCGGTGAATGCTCCAACACTGGAAGTTTTTAAGAAGAGACTGGACAGCCATTTGTCCGAAATGGTATAGGGTTTCCTGCCTGAGCAGGGGGTTGGACTAGATGACCTCCAAGGTCCCTTCCAATTCTATTATTCTCTGTGTGTCAGCAGCCTTTATCTTCTGTCCCTCCTGGTGTGGCTGCAGCAACTTTCACTTGCATAGAGTGTCACAGGGAATACCATGGCTCAGATTGTTCATAAATATTTCACTTTCTCAATATTTAACACTTTCTTTTACCCCTTTCCCCATTTCTCTTCCTTCCTTCCTTCCTTTCATTAGATTTTGATACAACTAGCTCCAGAGAGACTCTTTAACACTTGTCCCTTCCTGGCACTTCCCAAATGTGCTGGACTGAAACTCCCATCAAGTATTATTGTATTATTAGCCATGTTGGCTGAGCACGAGAGTTGTGATCCAATATATCTGAGCGAGGAGAAAGAAGGAATGTGCTTGTCTGAAAATGGTACAGGGTCTCCTGCTTGAGCAGAGGGCTGGACTAGAAGACCTCCAAGGTCCCTTCCAGCTCTCTTCTGACTGAATCTTGGTGTTGAAAAGGCCCTGAAATCCCAATGCATTGGTTAGGGAACAGAAAGATTCCCATCACTCCTAACCGGTCGGGAGTGATGGGGATTGTATTCCGAAGTCTCCGGTGGGCTCCCCGTCGGATCCAACTCTTCCTTCGACGGGAGGGAGGGTGAGTCCTGCCCGCGCCCCTTCCTCGATTTCGTCCGCTCCCAGCCGACTTAAGTTTGGCCGCTCGTGGCGTGGAACTGGACGGGAAAGAGCCGCACGAAAACTTCGCGGAGGCGGGAGGGGGCGGAGGAGGAGGAGGCTGGCTCTGGGGAAGCCACACGGGGGGCGGCGGCGGCGGCCTCGGCGATCATGCAGAGGAGCCGCTCTTTGCACCAAGCTGTGGAGAAGGTGCGCCGAGGAGCCGCCGTGCAACGGCCGCCAAGAAGCACAGCAGACTGGCCCACGCTGCAACCGCTGCAGGCGCGGCAGGAGACCCAGCCGAGTCCAGCCTTTGCCCAACGCTCCGCGGCCGACTCCACCTCCTCCTCCTCCTCCTTCGCCGCCTCGGCCGCTACCCCCTGACGAGCCCGGACGGGCGGTCCGAGCCCCTCTGCATGGATGTCAAGGCGGCGCCCAACGGGGTAGCCACCATCGAGGACCGAATCCTTCGGATCACCGGCTACTATGGCTACTACCCCGGGTACTCCAGCCAGAAAAGTAAGGAGAAAGCTGCGCGGCCCCGGACTGCGCCGCTGGGCAACGCGCGCGCGGCTGCTGCGCTGCGCTGGGTTGCGGGCTGGCTCGCTGGCTGAGGGAGCACCCTTTCCCTCCCTTCCCCCCCCCGTCCGCCCGCCCGCCCGCCCGCCTCCTCTAGCGGGAGGGTACAGTTTCATCGAGGGGTCTTTGCAGGAAACCTGCGCACAACTGAGCCGCCGGTTTTGGGAGCAGGCAAACGTCCTCGCTTCCTTTTTAACCCCCTCGTGCCCTGCGCGACTTTGCTGTCGCTCCTCCCGAGATGGGTCTTTTTTTCTTTTTCTTTTTTTTAAACCAGGCTGCTCTCTTGCAGCGGGCAGGGCAGGGCAAGGCGGGGTGGAGGTGGGGGATGCCGGAGAAGGTGCGCCGGATTCTAGGGGGGTCGAAGGGAGCGGGCGACGGAGAGAGAGGAAGAGGTGCGGCGCCCCCTTTCCGCGCTCTGCATCTGGGCTGGGAATGTCCACTTGCAACAACGAGCTGTTTCGTGATTTGCCGCGGAGGGCGGTCGCTTCTCCTCCCACCTCGTGCGAAAATGGTGGGCTCTGGCGGGAAGAGGTGGGGGGGGAGAAGTCTTCGTGCTTGCGTGCGTAGGGGCGCGCGCGTTTGAAGGAGCAAACGGGGCGCCCCGCGAAAGGAGCCGCGCTGTTTGCGCAGCTGCGCCGCGAAAGTGCGGGTTTGCAGCTGCACGTGCGAGCGTGCGAGAGAGCCGGGATCGCGCGCACGCTGGAGGATTGCTGCATCGAGTCTTGCCCGGCATGCCTGTGAAAGGGATGGGTGAGATCGCCAGCGGGATAAAAAGGCAGTAATAAACGTCCCGCGGTGTTCGTTGCATGTGGGAATCAGGGTACGGTTCGCTGCGGTTCAAAGACCGACCAAGCAGAAAAGGTGTCACAAGAGAGGTTTAAAACTGTGAGGCATGGAGGGCATGACTAGAGGGAGATTTTTTCATATGATTAAAACTTGTTTAAAAGGGGATTGTAGAGCGATTCCAAGTAATGGTTGCAGGAAAGACAGCGGTGTGGCTAGCTAGAGGAAATGCATTCCTTGCTGGATAACTCGTGTCCCATTTTAAGTTTCTGAAATAAACTTGATAGTATGTTTCCCATGTTCAGTTGAAGTGATTCATAAAAGGAGAAAGGAGGGGGACGAGGTCCATTGGCCCCCTTGTTTGGAAAACCTTCTGGAGTTTCAAATAGAAAATGAAGTTGTTCCTACAAAGTATGCAAGCATGAGCACATGGAGTGATGGCCACTCTGTTTGATGGCTTGAAGGAAGACTGATTCACAGATGCTGAGAGCAGTTTATTTCTGACCATTTGCTGTGGCTGCTAAATGGAACAAATGATGTGCAGAGGCAACAGAGCCTTGGTCCTCCTTTCCCACCACCAGTGCCAAGCCTTTCCTTGGATAGTGGCCAAAGTATTCCTCTTATGTGGCTCCTTAAGTTTGCGGCAATGCAGCCTTCCAATGCATATTTCACATATTTCCAGGTGGCCTATTTGATTTAAGCATTTATACTACCTTTTTTTTAGAAAGGTTAGAGCAGAGAACAATCGCCTGTCAAGTGTAAGAAGGTTACTTCATGGTGACAAGTACACATCAAAAGTTACTATATTGGCTTCCACAGCTGTGCTTCCTTCAGAGAAGCCCAGGTCATCCTGATGGGATTTGCACACCTGAAATACAGTAGGCTTGGAAGGCGTTGAATTGGTATCATATTTATACATATATTTTTAAAAGTATAGCAGCAACTTGGTCTAGGAATATGGAGAATTGGTTTCTTCAATCATGATTCTTTCATGGTCATATTCTTTTAAGTCCTTGACATGTACATTCTCCAGACAGATTCTGGAGAACATCTGGCTGTGATAAAGATAACTTCTTCCACACTTTATAGGGGGCACTGAGAATGAACTGATCCAGCTTCTAGGTCAGTGATGGTGAACCTTTTAGAGACCGAGTGCCCAAAACCCGGCTCCGCCTGCCCCCGCTCCGCCCCCATCCCACCCCGCCCACCCGCAGGGCCACCCACTGCCTCCACAGCCTGCCGCAGATTGCCCAGGTGGCCCAGCAGGGCCATGGCAGCCATGACCTCCACCGGCGCCCCGCAGCATCGTCTGCGCGCTACGGGGCACAAGGGCGGAATCTTGTCCCTGCTGCCCGGCTGCCATGTCCTTGGCTGTGCTACTCCACGCCGGCTGTGCTCAGGGGCGACTCTCCTCCAGAGGGGCTGCTGGTGAGGAGGGGGCCACAGGCGACGGCATGAGTGCCCACAGAGAGGGCTCTGAGTGCCGCCTCTGGCACTTGTGCCATAGATTCGCCACTACTGTTCTAGGTCAACAAAATAATGGGTGGTTCAGGAGCCCTTTTGACATTTTAGAAACTTCTTTTGAGTTGGGATGCATAAGGGGCAAGGTAGTGCTCCCCCCCACAATTCTGGGATATTTGGTACATTCCTACTTAGTGAGACCCCATGCATTCCCAATGGGCAGCTTCTCTATTATGTATTTTCTTATGTTCTTTTCATAACAAATCCTCTTATTTGGAAGATACAGAGCTTTTACTTCTGTAGCCCAGAGCCAGTTCTGTGGACCCAATGCCTTCATATCTTTCCTATAACAGATCAGTTTTCCTCAAAGTGGCTGGGATTGAGCTGGGCATCTTCTGCCTGCAGAGCATGTACTCTACCATTGAGTGATGGTCCCTTCCCACTAGGGCAGTGGTAGAGGGGCGTCTATTGCATTGCCTGACTTCATTCTCACAACATCATCTCTTCTGGCTCTGCAAAATGAAGACATGAAGCAAGAGAGAAAATCCTCTAAGATTTGCAGGGGTGTCTTGAGGATAGATTTTGGCGCAAAAGCCCAGACTCTGGTATAATAGAAAACATTTTGAAGGAAGTGAATACATGTTACTAACTAAAAGTCTGCACTCATTAAAGTGTGATATACAGAATTTAAATAGCTTAGCAGCAGTATTGGGGTCTTTGTTTTGTGGCAGACTATGGTTTTCTTATTGCATTTACCAGGATGAATTACATACCATTCAGGATTCAGGCTCAGGTTCAAGTTCAAGTTCAAGTTCAGGCATGAGCCATCTCGGAGGTAAAAGGAAGTTATCAGAGTACTGGGAAGAGAAGTTTGGAAAATCAGGGCAGTCATTGCAAATTAAGAGTAGATAATCTGATGCTCACATATCCCTCTCTTGGTAGTTGCCGGGTTCCTGTTCCCCCAGACCTCATTATTATTGTTATTATTATTTAGATTGTTTTGAATTTGTCATCTTGCAAAGCAAAAGGTCAGATTTTAGCACAGCGGTTCTCAACCTATGGGTCGCGACCCCATTTGGGGTCGATCGACCATTTCACGGAGGTCGCCAAGCAAGGCTGTCCGCCATTTTTTTTCCCTTTTCTGGCGGGTGCCTTACCTCCCTTGAGCTGGACCAGCTGGTGGTCGGCCTGCTCCGTCTCTGACGCTTGCCAGCTACGCCTCGGCCGGCGCAGGGGGCGGAACCACGCATGTGCGGCGCTCCTGGGCAGGGAAAGTCCTCGACTTACGACCGGTTGGGTAGTCCTCGACTTACGACCGGTTTAGTCCTTGACTTACGACCGGTTGGGGGTCGCGGCATTAAAAAGGTTGAGAACCACTGTTTTAGCACCACCTTTATTCTTAAGAATGCCTCTGGACTTCATCTTAAGGCATCTATTAAAAAGAAGATAGGGAGCTGCAATCTGTTAATTAATATTAGTAGCTATCCAGAGGGGAAACCCCTCCAAAATTATTCTGGAATGGTTGCAATAGCACTTAGACTTATAAACCGCCTCACAGTGCTTTACAGCCCTCTCTAAGCAATTTACAGCCTTTGGCCCCCAACAATCTGGGTCCTCATTTTACCGACCTCGGAAGGATGGAAGGCTGAGTCAATCTTGAGCTGGTGAGAATTGAACTACCAAACTGCAGGCAGCCGGCAGAGAGCATCACAGTGGTAGATTCAAGGACTTGAATATTACTTCTTTGCTTTCTGAGTGATGGACTCTTTCTAATTTAGTTATGCACAATAAAGCAACCTTTTAGTGAACAGATAACTCTATTGTGGTAGTCATAGCGATGCCTGCCCCACAGCACCTCTTTATGTGTGGTGCCTCATAGTTCTACTCTTTCTTATTTAGAAATCTGTATTAGTCTACAGATATTTATTTATTTATTTATTTATTTATTTATTTATTCATACATACATACATACATACATACATACATACATACATACATACATACATACATACATACATATCCAACACACCTTCCTCCTCCTATTTTCCCCACAAAAACACTGGGAGGTAGGTTGGAGCTAAGAGAGAGCAACTGGCCTGAGGTCAACTAAGGCAGGACTTGAACTCACAATCTCCCGGTTCCTAGCCTAGACTAGACCAGAGGTGTCAAACTCGCAACGTCATGTGATGTGTCACGACGTATCTTGACTTTTTTTGCCATTGCTGGCAATAGGTTGGGCGTGGTTTCGCTATCATGCATCTGGCCCGCCGCCTGGCAGTTTGACACCCCTGCACTAGACCAAACTGACTCTCAGTTGGGATGAGATTATTTGATGGTATGAGGTGAAGTATTGTAGGGAATAAGGAAGATGACTTTGATGAAATAATGCAAAAACCATTACCTAGGCAAAAAAGGTTGGAGCATTTTGGGTATCTTCTTGAGTGATGGCTGCATTTTGAAGAATAAGTGGTAGCCATGACTTGCTTTTGGACAATTGCATGTTGTGTACCAATTGTGTTCCTTCCTGGATCAGGAGGCATGTGCACGGTACGGTTACTCATACTTCGGTCACCTTCTGAGTAGATTATTGCAATGTGCTCTACATAGAGCTGTCCTTGAAGAATATCTACAACCTTCAATTGCTCCAGAATGCTATGGTAGAGGCAATTATGGATGTGTCTCATTTATGCCTGCGTTACAACTTTGCGAACTGCATTTGCTCACTGATGGCAGAAAACAGTTATTAAAGGAAATGAAGATTTAATTTAGCCAAGCCATGTCTGTAGGTTTTGTGTTAAATCTAAGCAAGGAGTGCAGTTAAACTATCCCTTGTTGGATCTCTGATATATTGCCTGGTCTCCACTGGGAAGCCTGACACAAGAAGTAGCTGTCTTTATGATGGTGAATGCCAGGGATAAAAATGTTGACCTTGCAGCCCAGCACTCCTCAGGTAGATGGCTTGACAGCCCCCAGCAGCCTACGCAGGGCTCTTTCAGGTCACAAAAAGCCTTCATTTTTGAAGGACTTCAGAGAACGGTCTTTTGAAGCCTCTGAAAATTTCACAAAAGCACGGCCAGCCCCTGTTCTGTGATTTTCTGAAGCTCTGGCGAGAGCTTGCATGGCCTCTGCAGCCTCTGAAAGTGATGCGAGATGTGCTTTTGAGAATAGTTGTTGTGAAGTGTTGGTGAACACTGGTGTGTCACACAAAACATTGTGGCATGTCACTTTTGACAGATGGGTTGTAGGTTTGCCATGTAGGCAATACCGAACTAAACAGTCCAGATAAAATATCTATTCTGCATAGAACGTTTAGCCTAAGTCCTATAGCAGGGGTCTCCAACCTTGGCAACTTTAAGACTTGTGGACTTCAACTCCCAGAATTCCTCAGCCAGCTTTGCAAAGGAATTCTGGGAGTTGAAGTCCACAAGTCTTAAAATGGCCAAGGTTGGAGACCCCTGGCCTATAGGATTCAGTTTTCCATCCTGGGTTTAGATTAGTGTTAGATCATTCATCAGCAAGTGAATGACTGGGGCTTTTGTATATAGTGTGTGTGTGTGTGTGTGCACGCCTTCTAAAGAACTATGAGCCAGAAGGCAAGCAAATGGTTTTGTTGAAATAGAATATTTCTGCATTGGAAACTTTCAATTAAGACTGGCGCCCAGTGGCAATTGGAGCAGGCTGGTCTATTGAGGGCAGCAGCACTTTATCTGACCAAGGAACATCAGATGACCTGCTGGTTGCTTTTTTTTGCTTGTATTTTTAAAGACAGAAACAGCATGCGTCCAGTGAAAAGCAATTCCTTTTTATACATGGTTGGGAAATGACCCAATGCAGTTTTTATTGTTTCAGCATGATTTTCTATTTGGCGCAGACTGTGATAGCCGTGGGCATTAACCTTAAACAGATGCTGATTTAAGACTTCCAGGGCAAAACGGAGAACTTAATTTGATCAGATGGGGGGGGGAGATAAAGAGGGGGAAATTGTAAAAGATTGGGCCTCTTTTTTCCCCCAACGTGTATTTAAACTCTAGAAAGAAAAGAAAGGAAATAATTCTCTATCATGATTTTAGCCATTGTCTATCCACTGCAGAATGAAGGCCTCTTCTACATGTTTCCAACCTATACGGTCCTGAGCTAGCAAGGATGATAAATATAGTGCGGAAAGGAAATCAAACACTCTCTGCCATTTAAATCTTTGTTTTGTTCCCTATCATTCAATCTTGCAGCCATTTCCAGAGCAAAAAGTTAGAAATTACATTTGTAGCAAAAGGTAACAGACCTGACACGAAGGTTAATTAAAGTTGATAAAAGGCACCAGCCTATGCAGCTAATCATTCAGATTCAGAATGCCATTAATAAATAACAGATCCTTTCCTCCACTAGACTGCTACCTTCATCTGTAATGCTAATTAAGTGGGAGGCTGCCGCTCAGTGGGATGCCTACTGCAGCATTCCCTTTAGGAGAACCGGTCAATTACACTTTCTAAGGATTCTTAGAAGGCAGGTTCTTTCTGCCTACTTTCAAAGAACAAAGGCAAGACTTTTTCTCTAAAAGAAACTACCCAGAGAAACTTAACTCCTGACCACCCCGAACAGCTGATCTGATTCTTTGTGTGTACTGTGTTTTCTGAAATAAAATTCTTCGCTTCAAGCAAGCAATTGTCCTTCATTCTTTCAAACCTGGCTCCGAACAGACCTAATTTTCATTCCAACAGTAGTGAAACTTATATGTCTTTTCCGGATGGTGAAGCTGGCATTTAAGACTGGACTGTTGTTGCGGCAAACAGTCAAAAATCTACAGGAAACAATGATCTAAGGCAATTTGAAAACCTTCATTTTTTTTCTCCTTCTAGCTATGGGCCGTTGAAGCGGATTCCTGAAGCGCAAGAGGATTAACTTCTAAAAAAAAAAAAAAGTCTGTAGGAAAGGACACACATTTAGTAATCATTTCCCCAAAACCTCTTTTAAACTGGCCGAAATCTTTTAGATGTTCCACCTGAACAGAGACTTATCACCACCTCATCCCAAACTCTAGCCAAATTTGAAAAGGAATGGGCCTTGAATTTTCCAATGTGTATTTCATGAAAAAGCTGTCCAAGCTTTACGCTTTTAGTTGCTGGAAGGATTGTCAACATTTCTCCTTTGCTTCTGCTAGACGTTAGGATGGCAGCTTGGTAATAGCCCATCAATTTCAGGCAGAAAGTTTAATATTCCATCTTGGCAGTCTCCGAGCCGAATGGCTCTCAGTAGGGATGTGCATAAAATAGACAGTAGGTATTGTTTGAAGCCTAGAATAAACCATCATGTCCTGAGAGTTTTGTTGCACCATCTGTTTGGCCCCAGCAGAGCAGAACAAAACCAGGAGCATTTTAGTTGTCCTCAGTTTTGAAGGGGAAAAAAAATCCAGAGGATTTTGAGCCAGAGGGGTTGCTAGCATTGATAATGTTACCTAATTTGGGTAATGAAACATCTGCAAGAAAACAACCAAGCACAGAGAGCGCCAAGGACCCCTCATTTCAACCCTGAGCTACAAATAGTCTCCTTTATTGATCTTAGAGTATTTTTTTAGTTCTTCAGTGGGTTCCTTTCCCCTTCGTTCTCCCCTCTTCCTCTCAACACTTCCCCGTGTGGAGTATCCCTCTGTCCTCACCTTCTCTGGGTCTTCCTTTCCTTCCCTTTCCTCCCTTCATCCACCAATGTGGTTGGCTTTTTCTTTCTTTGAGAACTTGAAGATGGGTGGACTTCAGCTCCGAGAATTCCCCCTGCCAGTTTGCAATTCATGGCAAAATATCTGAAGCTCTCATGTTTTGGTTTGGGTATGAATCACCTGAAGGCAGCTGTGGCACGCTCAGACTGCAATTGTAACTGACCAATAAAGGAGAGTATTTGTAGCCCAGAGTTGAAATGAGGGGTCCCTGGTGCTCTCTGAGCTTGGTTGTTTTCTTGCAGATGTTTCATTACCCAAACTAGGTAACGTCATCAGTGCTAGACAATTGTGACTGAAATCCCTAAGAGTGTCTCTTTCCTTAATCTGGGTCAAGTTCTGCTGGGGATATTGTTCTTTATATTCTATTGGTAAGAGAAACTTTTTTTCCCATCTGGAGAGGAAAGGGCTTTTTTTGTGGTGGCACTCCTACCACTTGATATCTATTTATTTTTTAACACATTTCCCTGTTATTCAGTAAAATAATAATAGATAATATATAATATCTACATTGCCATAGATATTTTAATATTTTATTGAAAGAGCTTTCAAGGTTCTTGGCTTAAATAGACTGATACTTTTTAATATTTTTTTGATTGTTAAATGTATCACCTTGAATTCCTATTTGGAATAATTATATGCCGTTAAAGCAGGTAAATAACTCAGCTGGTGGACCAGGAATTCACCAGTTTTTCCACTTCACAGGTCATCTGTTTTTCTCATTCTTCCTACTTCACTGCCAGTTTATACTCCAATACTGTGCCTGTGTAGTTAGATTGTTTTGGATTTGAGATTTTTTTTGTTTCAGCGTGTCTTACTTCTACATTTATACAGAATCTCATTTGTCATTTTGTCTCCTTTTTTCATATTTTAGATGAACTTGTTTGTCAACCGTGGCCTGCTTGGTTCCCATTATCTTGTTTGATACCATCTTGGGTCACCTAAGTGTACCTACCTGATTTCAGATTGTTGATAAATAATTGAAGTATCGATACAGGGAAAACCTCTTACTCTTCCAACTGCTGATTGTAATGTTCTGCTACTCCTGTTTGAACTAGTTATGGATCAGTTTCCTTAGGAACTTTGCGAAGAAGTACAAAGTCTATTGTGATATGCAGAGTGAGGGCAATTGTAATGGAGCCAAAGTCCCAAAGGTGCTTTTTCCAAAAGGCAAGTGGACTTTCTTGAACTGAAGAAGCTTCTTGGATGAGAAGTGAAACATTTTCAAGGAAAAAGTCAAGAAAGTCCACTTGCCTTTTGGAAAACCACCTTTGGGACAACTATGACCTGGGTGATTGAGAATCTCTATAGATAAAAGTGGCCGAAGATTTTTTCAAGGGGGACTTTTATGCACCCAACAAGCAACAACTATGTTGATGGCATAAGAATCAATCCACAAACATCATAACGTGTGCATTAAAATGTTATCTATTTATTTACTTTGTGGACTGCCAAATGCTGCTATAATTTAATAGAGAAAGTAAAAATGGCAGAGAAAAGGAAGCAGAGATACTCGAACTATTGGATAATTTTATTCTGGGAAGAAAGATGATCAGATGGGATTAACCTGAGCAGGAATATAGGTGTTTTTGTCTTCTCATATCTTCTGTGGCCACCAAAACAGAGTCCTCCAGGTGACGGTTTCCTAGCAGACTATGGAATATGGGGTTGTATGGAGGGATGTAACCTACTGTAACAAATCTAACTATGGACAGCATCACAAGATTCTCAGAGCACCATAAAAAAGTCTTTCTTCTATGCATTTTTTTTTTCAAAGAAGCACCAGGTGATTATTTTCTAAATTATACCATCATGAACGGACTTGGAAATATGGGTTTTCAGTCTCAAGGGATGAATAATTATGGAGCAAAAAGCAAGGCATAATCGTAAATCATCATTTCCTAACGTGGTACACCTGATTGGATTGAACTAAAGTTAACCATGGACCATGTGAACCAGAAATGATAGGATTTGTAATCCCAGATATCTGGAGGACACTAGGCTGGGGAAGCAACTTTCTATTTTAATTGGGGATGGGTGATTGTTCTGCATGCTATTTTGAGAGTCCATGAGTGAGATTCAAATTTTCACATTGAAATTCCAGAAGGCAGTCACCAGAAACAAATAACAAGTCTCAGAGAAAAAAAAGAATGCACACAAGGAAGCATTTTTCCTATTTCATTCAAAAGATTCAGGATATCTAGATTCCTGTAGCAGCCTTTAAATAATGTCAATATTACCCTTTCTGTGACATGCAGCTTTTTTCCTAATCTTTTATTCCACGCATAAAATCTTCATTTCCCAGCAGTTTCGTAAGAAGAGTTTCATTGTTTTGACAGATTTGTAACAAAGTATTTCCTCTTCTCCTGCCTCACACTATATTTTCAAAATCTAATAAATTCATTTGGTCAGTTCATTAATCAGTTGAATCATTTTTAATTCACTAGAAAGTTCCAGTGATCATATCTTTAAAACATGATGTTTTAAAGAAGCCAGCGCTGTGTTAAAAAATGAGGATGGGAGCTATTCTTTATGTAAAACATGGTCACGCACCATTGAAAAAAAATTATGATTAGTTCCCTCGATTTGTGGTGACTTGATTGAATTAAATTAGCTTATACTGTACACTGGATGTTTCAGTGATTGGTTGGAATTTTGATAGACTTCAGCTAATCACTAGGATTTTGTTTTTTCTGTGTCCTATCATCTTGCACTGCTTCTCTGACCTTATGAAGCTGCTGAATTATTCAGTTGTGATGACTCTGCCTTGGATGCTTTGACTTTCTGAGGGAGGTGTGATTAACTGGGGACATGACCACTTTAGGGGAGAGATCCAGGCAACAGAGTACTCCTTGCCATACACATTTGTTGGACAAGAATGACCTGGTTGTCTTTTAAATCGTGGCTTAAAGAACCATGAAGGGTTCTTCAGGGTTTGGATGAAATTGTCATTCAGTACTTTGTTGCTGTTTTTGTCTTCTTGTCTCCTGGGTTCATATTGTTTTATGATATTATGTTCCAATCTCTTTTCTGTTGAGTCCACATTCATTATAGCATTAATTTATTCTTCTTGTTGCTCTCTATTTTTCTTGTTTTATCATACATATTTCTTAAATACTTGATCCCCATTGCATTCAGCTTGCTTTTATGTTTCTCTGAATTCTCATTTCCACATAAGAAACAATGGCTGGAAACTGACCAAAGAGAGAAGCAATCTGGATTTAAGGAGAAACTTCCTAGCAGTGAGGACAATTAACCAGTGGAATAGTTTGCCTTCAGAAATTGTGGGTGTTCCATCACTGGAGGTTTTTAAGAAGAGATTGGGCAGTCACTTGTCTGAAATGGTATAGGTCAGGGATGTTAAACTGCCGGCCTGCGGGCCGGTTTCATCATACCGGAGCCGCACCCACCCCATTGCCAGCAATGGCAAAAAAGCTCCGATACGTTGCGCGACGTCACGTGAGGTTGCGAGTTTGACATGTCTGGTATAGTTCTCCTGCTTGAGCAGGGGGCTGGACTAGAAGACCTCCAAGGTCCCTTCCAGATTCTATTCTATTCTATACTATTCCATTCCATTCCATTCCATTCTATTCTATTCTCTGGGAAGAAGAAGAAATAGGAGACAGAAGTGAATTCCACAAACAGTATCATAGGGAACTCAGCAGCAACTCAATAAAAAAGTTTTATAAGTTCTTTTGGGAAGTTCTTCTTCTAAAGAGGAATTTCTTCCACATAGGCAACTGCATGTTTATCCTGGTTCCCAGATATTCCATGCATTGGCTGAAATAAACTGGGATTTACAAAAACTTACATGATAACAAATTTGCTAGTCTCTGATATGTGGTAGTGCAGTCTGATCTCCAAGAGGCTAAGCAGCATGGACCTGATTAATATTTCAGTGAGAAACCCCTTGGAAATTGTAGCTTAGGCTGAGAAATAAAAAAAAATATTCTTGAGGGCCAATAATTTGATATTGCTGCCAAAAAACCGATATGGAGATATCCCTGAAAACACCAACAATTCTTTACTTTTTCGAACAATACTTAGTGTCTCTTGATTTGCTGGCTTATACATCTAATACTTCTAAATAAATAAAGAATGCCACAATACTCTATTATCCTTTGATTTATCTAGGATAGTAAGATGCCTTCAAGTGTCATGTTTGTTTGTCAAAGGCACTTATTGTCTAATTGAGCAACAATTATTAAGATTCCAGACTAGTGTTATTGGCTCCCTCTCCCTGCCTCCCTCCCTCTTTCACTCACACACACACGCACACACACACACACACACACTAATTAAACTATGTTTTTTTCTGGATCTGGAGCATTTAGGTTTGAGGTAAGCCATAACAAGACTTTTGTTTTCTATTATTTAGGTTGCCCCTTGCAGCTGAAACATTTTGTGCTGATTTAGCAAATTGCTTGTGATAATGACCCAAATGCATTACCTTTTTTGAAAAATGTACAAAGTTTGTGGACGAAGGCTTTTGTGACACAAACCTCTCATATGCCAACCAGTGAATTCCAATGCAGAAAAGAGGTATAAATCCCAGACAAAGAGTGAATTTAGATCAGGAAGAATACAATGGCCGTTGCCAAGCACTTACATTTTGGTGTGACTGTGTGAGATAGTTGTACGTCTGAGGACTGGTTGTAAGTCACTTTTTCAGCACCCTTGTAACTTCAAATGGTTGTTAAAGGAAAAATGGCAAATCAAGGATTACCTGTAATTGTATAAGGCTCCTGCTAAGTCAGACCAAAGGTCCACCACCTGGCTTCTATTTACACAGTTGCCAGCAGGACAATTCCAGTAAACCACAATGAAGTGTGATTGGTGGCACCTGATGGTAGGATTTGGGAGCAGGTATCCAGGATACCTTTCTACAGAATAAATAGGAAGATGCAGCAGGGTTGGCCTATTATTTTTTAAAGTAAGCAAAGAAGTCTGTGTTGCCATTTTACCAGTCCACTCAGTGAAGCCTAATTAGACTCTTAAATCTATTCTAAAATGACAGTCCAAAAGGCGCTTTTTCAAGAGGCAACTGGACTTTCTTTGTTTTTCTTTGAAGACGTTTCTCATTCAAGAAGCTCCTTCAGTTCTTGGATGAGAATTGGAGAACTGAAGAAGCTTCCCTGGATGAGAAGCGAAACATCTTCAAGGAAAAACAAAGGAAATCCAGTTGCCTCTTGAAAAAGCACCTTTGGGACAACCATGACCGAGATGACTGGGAATCCCCATAGACACACTAAAACGACCTGTCACTGACCTGAAAATAAAGGGTCTACAGCAGGGGTCTTCAAACTTGGCCCTTTTATGACTTGTGGACTTCAACTTCCAGAATTCCTCACCCAGCGTGCCTGGCTGAGGAATTCTGGGAGTTGAAGTCCATAAGTCATAAAAGGGCCAAGTTTGAAGACCCCTGATCTACAGTATTAACCCTTGAAGTCAGATGTTCTGTTTAGCTAATCCCCATTGATTGGCAGAGTGATCTAGTGAATAGAATTAGACTTGGATCTAGAACAGGGGTGTCAAATTCGCAACATCATGTGACATGTCATGATGTATCACAACTTTTTTTCCATTGCCGCCAATGGGGTGGGTGCGGTTTCGGCATAATGCATCCGGCCCGTGGGCTGGCAGTTTGACACCCTTGATCTAGAAGATTCATACCCTTCACATAAGCACTGGATTTGCCCTTCATGTGCTGTTCAGCACTACTTGTATGTCCCCAAGGAACCTCTGTTTGAATACCTCCCTTTGAACCATGCATTAGATCTTCCGTGTGATTTAATAGAGGAACATGAAAAGTGGTAGTGAACCTGTGACCACTCTCACTTTTGTTTCACTATTCTTCTGAGCAACCAGGAAAGACATGGGAAAGGGCTTCAGAAGAAGGTGAGAATACCAAGGACCATACCAAGACCTATATAGGTTTTATGGTGTGGTTGAACTCAGGAACCTGGTGCTAATCTCAGATCTGGAGAGCCTTGGTATATGGAAAGGGGCCTCGGCGCAAATCCCCAAATTGTGATCTGCTGAATAAAAAAGGACCCTTGGCCTGGTCCAGTGTATCTCCTCTTCTTGTATTGCTATAAATTTCTTCATTTTTCACAGAAAAGGACAGTGAATTCAACCACATCTGCAGATATGTTTATTTAGTCCTTCTTCCGCTTGTAGCACCTGCATTTCTATTTTATTGTCTCTTCTCACATTTTCACTGTTTGGACTCCACAGGAAGTCCATCTTTCTTCTTCTCAGATTTATTTATTTTCATTAAGCTCTGTAGGCTGTTTTTTGGTTGCACTTCTGACCCTTCAAAGTTCAGCTAAAAGCAAATTAAAGAAATCTTTAAAAAAGGAAAAATTGACAAAGAAAGGAAGAGATTCTTGTATTTGTTTGAAACGGTTCTATTGTAAAAATGATTATATATATAAAATAATAAAGTTGGAAGGGACTTTGGAGGTCATCTAGTCCAACCCCCTGCTCAGGCAGGAAACCCTATACCATTTCAGACAAATGGCTGTCCAGTCTCTTCTTAAAAACTTTCAATGTTGGAGCATTCACAACCTCTGGAGCAATATCCTTCTGTCATATATATATATATATATGTGTGTGTGTGTGTGTGTGTGTGTATCATATATGTGTGTGTGTGTGTATCGTGTGTGTGTGTGTTTGTGATTTTTATTACTGCATTTTAATAACTATTGTAAATCACTTTGGGATATGATTATCTGGGAAGGGAAGTAGAAATGTATCAAGTAAGTAAATGATGATGACGACGACGATGATGATGATGATAGGGACCTTGGAGGTCATCTAGTCCAACCCCCTGCTCAGGCAGGAAACCCTATACCATTTCAGACAAATGATTATACAGTCTCTTTTTAAAAATGTCCAGGGTTGGAGCATCCACAGCTTCTGGAGGCAGGTTGTTCCATTGATTAATTGTTCTAACTGTCAGGAAATTTCTCCTTAGTTCTAGGTTGCTTCTCTCCTTGGTTTGTTTCCATTTGTTGCTTCTTGTCCTGCCTTCAGGCGCTTTGGAGAATAGCTTGACTCCCTCTTCTTTGTGGCAGCCCCTGAGATATTGGAACACTGCTATCATGTCCCCCCTCGTCCTTCTCTTCATTAAACTAGACATACCCAATTCCAGCAGCCGTTCCTTATATGCTTTAGCCTCCAGTCCCCTAATCATCTTTGTTGCTCTTCTCTGTACTCTTTCTAGAGTCTCAACATCTTTTTTACATCGCGGTGACCAGAACTGGATGCAGTATTCCAAGTGTGGCCTTACCAAGGCATTGTAAAGTGTTATTAACACTTCACGTGATCTTGATTCTATCCCTCTGTTAATGCAGCCTAGCACTGTGTTGGCCTTTTTGGCAGCTGCAGCACACTGCTGGCTCATATTTAGTTGATTGTCCACTAGGACTCCGAGGTCCCTCTCACAGTTACTACTATTGAGCAAGGTACCCCCTATACTATACCTGTACATTTGATTTTTCTTGCCTAAATGTAGAACCTTGCTTTTTTCACCATTGAATTTCATTTTGTTAGATAGTGCCCAGTGTTCAAGTCTGTCCAGATCCTTCTGTATCTTAAGACTGTCTTCTGGAGTGTTGGCTATTCCTGCCAGCTTGGTGTCGTCTGCAAATTTGATGAGTTCCCCATCTATCCCCTCGTCCAAATCGTTGATGAAGATGTTGAAGAGTACTGGGCCCAGAACAGAGCCCTGGGGCATCCCACTACACACTTCCCTCCATGTAGATGCAGTTCCATTGAGGACCACGTGCTGAGTACGGCCAATCAGCCAGCTATGGATCCATCCGGTAGTGATGCTGTCTATCCCACTCTTTGAAGAGATGGGATATAAATAAATAAATTTGATATTGTGTTTTGTTGTGAAAGGAGCTTTGCTGGACTCAGTCCCTCTTTATTAAAAGCAGTACACAGAACACCGTCCTCAGCTGACAGATTGATGATGATATGGACATAGATGGTAAATTGGGGACTAAGACCACAGGATATGCAAGAAATAATCTATAATCTTTTTATGCACAATGAAAATCATGCACAACAAGCAGAATTTCCATTTGCTACTCCAGTAATTAAAAGTTAATTTAATTGTCTAGCTGGCAGGGCAGAACTGAAGAAAATTGAGGCAAGAGGACTGTCTGAGCTCAGCATCATTTTTACGGCAGGATGATGTTTGTTCAAGAAAATTCTATTTTCCAATAAGAACACTTCAATAGCTCTTCTTGGCTGGCTGGCCTGGATGCTGGCTGAGTAAGAAAATATTTTGATGTTAAAAATGCTGTACAAAATCCCACAATAATCATGTAGAGAACTAGAGGTTATTTGTTCTAGAGGTTCTTAATTCTGACTGTGCTCAACTAATCTGTAGTGGACTAGACCAGCTTGTTTCTTTGAGGGTCTTCAGAAAAGGTTCCCATTGAAAGAATTTAAGGTAGGTTGGTTTTTGATGAAAAACATATCCGGTCTAGACTGCTGTACCTACAGTAGCCCCTAAGTTGCCCCTAGATCAGTGATGGCGAACCTTTGAGAGACCAAGTGCCCAAATTGCAACCCAAAACCCAGTTATGCATTGTCGGGTGCCGGGTGGGTGTGGCCATTGGGTGGGTGTGGCCCATTGAGTGGGCGTGGCTGCGGTGGTAACAGCAGACGGTGGGACTAAAAAGTTCAATCAATCAATTCCAACTTTGCGAGATCTTTTTTTTCCCCGCGAGAAGTTGAAATTGACTGATTGATTGAACCTTTTTTTTTGTTCACGGCAGTGGAGGCCTAAAGCAAAAAGATTTTATAAAACCCAGCTGAATGCCTAGGACTGGGGCGGTGGTGCGCGTGCCCACAGAGAGGGCTCTGAGTGCCGCCTCTGGCACCCGTGCCATAGGCCACCACTGCCCTAGATGACCTCCAAGGTCCCTTCCAACTTTACTATTATTATTATTATTAAGTGTTGGAAGATTACAGTCATGTTTTCCCTAAGCCTTCTCTTCATTAGGCTAAACATACCAGACCTCTTACCATCTTCATTGCTCTTCTCTGCCTTCTTTCTAGGGTCTCTGCATCTTTTTTGCATTATGGTGAGCAGGCTGTAAGAGTTTTATGATGCCAAATTAGTTCAGAGATAAGTAGGTCCTGGTTTGTTCAACCATGATTTATGTAAGTTGTTAACTGAATCACGTGGTTGTTAAGTGAATCTTAACAACCATTGACTTTGCTCATGGGAAGGTCGCAAATGGCAATCATGTGACTCAGGATACAGCAACCATCATCGTAAATGCATGTTGTTTGCCGAGTACCTAATTTTGATCACATGATTGTGGGGATGCTATGGATGGTCATTTGTTATAAGTCACCTTTTTAAGTGCTGTTTTAACTTTAAACGGTCGCTAAATGAATGATTTTAAGATGAGAACTATTTTAAGATAATTGGACATCATCAGCATATGGATGCAACCAAACCCCATATTGACAGATGGCCTACCATGGAGGTTTCATGTGGATATTAAAAAGGGGAAGAAGTAATTGTGCTTTGCTGGCCTTCTCACCACAAAGTGTGTCCTAATATAGGCTCTTACCTTTGCTCAATGAATTAATCCTTCCCAGTTTCCTTTTTGAGAATAAGGTCTGATATTGTGTGTACTCTATAATTCATGACACTTTGCTGCAAGCTGCTCAACTGTAGAAAAAAGTGAAAGGTTGAAATGAAGTAGGAGAGCAGGATGGTTCAGCATGGTGGTTCCCTTAATGAGATAGGCTCTTTGCTCAGTCCTCGCTTAATCAGAAGGAATCTGTCTTCCCAACCAACATGCTGAATCTTGGATCACCAAAGGTATTGCTCATGTTGCTTGTTTGCTGGCAACAACAGGGGGAAGAATGGCTTGGATGTGCAAGAGCTGTCCAATTAGTGGGTCCAGTACCCTAATGGAAGAGTTTCTGTTCACTGGGAACACAGTTGCAAACAGGCAGGTGTGCTACGGTTTTTCTTGCAGAATTTTCCAGATTCTTAAGATTGAGAAACAGTATGCGCAAGTAACCATCATTAGAGGAAAAAGTAGAGGTAATCCAACATTACAGTTACTTCCACTCTTGTTCTCTGTCTCACCATCTCTGTTCATCCATGTTTCTATCCAGATCCATCTCCTGCATCCACCACGAGTAAATACAGTATGTGGATTTGGCATGGCTGCCTTCGCTGTACTTGTTTCCAGCTATGCTGGATCCAAAGCATCTTTGCCCATTTTGGATTAAAATAGTGCACACCTTTACCACCAAATTAGTGATATATGCCCCTTCCCCCTATCCCCTCATTCCCTCTACTCCTCCCACAAGAAAGGTTGTTTTATACGCTGCTGGCAAAGTTTTCAAAGTGCTGAGATATGTCCACTCAGCCAATATATTCACAGGTTTCTGGTCCTGAAGTGGGGTTGATAATGGAGGGTGCTTGTATGGGGGAGATGGGGGTATCTTTGAGGGAGATGGGCAGTTTAGAAATGTAAAAAAACAAACAATTTAGCAATCTTGTGGTTTATTCGAAGAAGGGTTTGTTTAGAAATTGTTGCTTGTCAGATTAAAAATAATGACTTCCAATGGGTCCATTCCCTGTACAAATGATTTACTGGTATGATGAATCATTGTATAGTATGTATGATATTGATCTATCTTACATCTACATCTGTGTCTATGTATCTTTATATCTTTGTATTTTTATATCTATTGTCTGTCTGTCTGTTATCTAAAGCTCCCTTGGCAGCTTCCAATAAAAAGATAAAACAGGGTCAAAACCAAAAATATCAGCACTGAGGTAAGAATTAAATCTTTGCTTTTATTATTAAAAATATGTGAGAGCTTTTTAAACAACAGACACCTCTTAAAGACACAGGGAGCCTGTTTCAGAGGCCTTGGGGTACCTAGAAGACTCTGTGTCCTGAGTGGTGGGTGGCAAGAGAAACTATGGGGGTGATAGGATAGGCAGGCCTCCTCTTGTGCAAAAGAAGGAATTCTCTAAGATGACTAGGACCCACGCTAAAAAGGTAATAAAATGTACTGAAATACTTGGCGAGATAGGGAGAAGCATAATGTTTTGCCTTAATGAGGAAGTTCCTTGGAAATGCTGCATGAGAGATAAAGCTTATGACAGACATGTCAAACACAAGGCCCGGGGGCCGGATGCGGCCCACGAAGTGGTTTCATGTGGCCTGCGAAGCCATCCTGGAAACAGTGAGGGAACAGCCCCTTCTGCCTTGGCCCTGGTCCAGGCCAGCCAGGAGCCAATGTACAATTTTGTGGTGACCATCTATGCTGAAACGCATTCAGTCTTAGCTCCATAAGCCCACCCCCCCTGCATGGCCTGAGAGGAACAGTGAGGCTCCTCCAGTGGACCATGCCTTGGCACTTGCCCTGGTCCCACCCCCTTCTGCCAGAGACCCTCAGATCTGTCCCACTCCTGCCCAGGCCGCCACAGGCACCCTTGACGCGAACGGTGTAGAGCTGGCCATACCCACCCAGTAGGCCAAACCCACTCCATCCACGCCCACCCAGTAGGCCGCACCCACCCTGGCCACACCCGCCCGGCCCCTGAGGGCAACCGCAATGCTGATGCGGCTCTCAATGAAATTGAGTTTGACACCCCTGGCTTATGAGAAAGGCTAGTTCCAAACTAGCTCCACTGCTGAGGAATAGGACTCCTTTCTCAATGTACATCAAACTCCAGGCTAGAAAAAGCTACTTCTTTCATCTGACTTTAACAGGGGACCGCAAATTCTCTCTCATTCCAAAGCTGAGTTACTAATTTTGTTTCTAATTCTGGGCAGCTCTGTAGGATAAACTCCTAGTGTTAGCCTGCATCTCGGCTTTGTACTGTAGTGAGTCAGGCAGGGAAGAGTACAAAAATGCTGCATTCAAATATTCATGAGAATCATCAGTGCTTATTTGAAACGATAAATTTCCACATTTCTTTTGTGCATACCTAACAGTTTCCTTATAGCATCCCATCTTTTTGTCTGTGCTTTATAAAGACAATAACAGCTCACATTTATGCTGGGTGGGCATTACGGACACAAATGTGGTAGTGTAGTATGAGAATAAAGACAAAATGACTCCACTTCTCCAGGTTTTGACCTTGCACATATGTGCCATGGAGATTAGTTCATTTTAGTAAGGAACTACGGATAACTCTGTCCTGATATTATTATTATGATTTCCTCATTACAGTCTCGCCATGCTGGCTGATCTTGAAAAAACTAAGCCTGGTTGGGCATGGTTACTACTTGGGTGGAAGACTACCAGAAACTCCCAGGATTATGCAGTAGACCAGAGCTCTCCAAACCTGGCAACTTTAAGACTTATGTCAATGCTGCTAACATCGGATGTTTTGCTTTGACAACAGTTAGAGATGCAACCATTTTCTTCTTATGTTTTATTTTAGAGTTAGATGATACTGGGAGGGGGAGAGGAATGTGCATGAGAGTTTAGATAGACATAATAATACTGGACTAGTGTGTGAACCAAGGTTAATGAAATAAGAGATGATAAGAATTGGCGGCTGGAGAACTGGAGGGAGAGACTGCATTTCAAACTAATTGGAGAATGTGATTTATGACTGTTAATTGGAGGAGGGAATTGTGCTTTGATACTATATGCTCAGGGGAGGGGAATACAGTTTTTGGCTTCGACTGTGTTAGTGCCGATGCTATGCTACTCAAATAAAGATTCTTTAAGGTAAACAATGCCTTGAAGTTCTTTGAAGAGTTCCATCTGTCAGAACCGTGACAACTTGTGGATTTCAATTCTCAGAATTCCCCTGCCAACCATGCTGGCTGGGGAATTCTGGGAGTTGAAGTCCACAAAGATGCCAAAGACTGGAAATATTCTACAAGAAAGACATGGAAAACCACTTCTGAGGCTTTGCTAAGAGAGCAGAGTTTATTTTAGCTTTACTTTTCCTTTTTGTACAGCATATTACCAGTATGGGAACTACCATATTAGTATCAGGTATTATTAGCAGCTCTGGCAATACATGAATAACCCATGTTGATATAACATTCATTTGGAAAAAAGCACACGTATTAACTCTCCCCATCTGGTATAAAGCAGCTTTTTTATTTTTATTAACACAACCTGGATGAAGGACCAGTGCTCCCATGCTTCAGAAATATGACGGCACTCGGTGTTAAGCCAGTCCTACCAAGTATAAGAAACTTGATCCTACTTCCTTTCTCAGGCTTTTCCCCTTCTACAAGAAGTTATGAGTATCTTTGAAGAGTCAAGATGCATTTTGCTGCTCTTGTGTTGATTCTTGGTTTATCAAATATCTGAAGGGAGCTTCCCCAGCATGACCTCCCCACCTCAGTTGGAACTACAATTTTCAGTATAAGCAGTCCTTGAATTATGACCACAATTGAACCCAAAATTTCCATTGCTAAGCGAGACCGTTGTTAAGTGATTTTTGTCCCATTTTATACCTCTCTTGCTGCAGTTGTTAAGTGAATCACTGCAGTTGTAGTAACACAGTGGTTAAATGAATCTCGGTTGCAAAAGACTACTGGGCAATTGTGGGAGTTACAATCCCAATACACCTGGAGGGTGTCAAGTCAGGAAAGACTGTTTTGAGTGCGCACTAATTCCTCCTGAGAGTGGTGGGTTTTAAAGCTTGGGAAATTTTTAGATTAAGGGAGAGGTCTACTTGCCAGTAAGGCAAAATCAATACTCACTTTTGTCATTAATTTATTTCAGTGCAGATTCCCACCTCCCCCATATCTTTGATCTGAGAGCTTATTCATTTCTTTATTATTTATTTCCTTCCCACATCTCCAAACAAAACCCACATGCATGCTGATTTGATTCTGCATTGCCACAAAACAACAGCAGGAAGCTTTTTAGTTGCCATTTGATGATGCCACTTGAAGTCTGACATCTCTGAAGAAGGTTACTGTTTTGGTTTAAGAAGTTTTTCCCCGTTATCTATTTTTTCCAACTACATTTCATTCTCAAGGAACCCAACATATCCTGAAATGTCTTTTGGGTGGGATTATAGATGGTCAATCAAGGTCTTTATTGCAGCTTTTTTAGTCAGTGTTCATTATACCAATTCATTGATAAATTTGCTTGTAAGTAGCTTTAAAACACAAAAGACATTTTGCCAGTTTGAATATCTAGATGGGTTTCCTAGGATGCCTGGAGTGTTGCAAAAGGAAATACAGGTACAGTACTCCTTGACTTATAACAATTCGTTCAATGACTGTTCGAAGTTACAACGCCACTGAAAAATGTGACATATGACCTTTCCCCATACTATCAACCATTGCAGCATTCCCCATGGTGACATAATCAAAATTCAGACGCTTGGCAACTGACTCATACTTACGACGGCTGCAGTGTCCCTGGGTCATGTGATCACTTTTTGTGACCTTCTGACAAACAGAGTCAACTGCCATGATTCACTTGACAATTGTGGTAAGAAGGGTTGTAAAATGGAGCAAAACTCACTTAACAGCTGTCTCGCTTAGCAACATAAATTTTGGGCTCAACTGTGGTTGTAAGTTGAGGATTACCTGTAATATATTTTCTGTTGCAATCACTACTATTTTATTACCACAAGCAGTATTTGCAGCCTGGTCAGGCCTTCACATATTAACCACAGGACATGTTGTGAGGTCTCTTCCACTCCAGCCAACAGTTTAACTACTTTTGGTTAGGGCAGTCTTCCCCAATCCAGTGCCTCTGAACTATTTTCAACCACAGATCCCACAAATCCTAATCAATATGTCCAAAGGACATATTTCCCCTGCCTTATGGGAACTCTGGCTTAACTGAAGAATGCCACATTATGGAAGATGAAAAGAAAGGGATTATAGCTCAATTATATAAAGCAAGTTGGGTAAAGTTTGGCAGCGAAAAGTGACAGGGGATATGCTGATAATGTCATGTAAATGGGTGGCGGGCGGATTTGCATTGTTTTGTTCATTTGGGTTTTTAAAATATTTGTTCATCTTAAAAGATGGTTGGAGGCTGAAACATATGAAGAATGGTTGCAGGAAGTGGGTATGCCTAGTCTACTGAAAAAAAGGACTGGGATGACATGATAGCAGCGTTCCAATATTTGAGGGGCTGCCACAAAGAAGAGGACCAAAGCACCAGGAAGCCAAGAGAAGAAACAATGGATGGAAACTAATCAAGGAGAGAAGCAACCTAGAAATAAAGAGAAATTTTCTAACAGTGAGAACAATTAAGCAGGCTTGCCTTCAGAAGT
This sequence comes from Protobothrops mucrosquamatus, assembly GCF_001527695.2. Classification (NCBI taxonomy): domain Eukaryota; kingdom Metazoa; phylum Chordata; class Lepidosauria; order Squamata; family Viperidae; genus Protobothrops; species Protobothrops mucrosquamatus. Next base: position 655,982 of record NW_015386383.1, on the reverse strand, counting down.
TGTGGGTGCTTCATCACTGGAAGTTTTTAAGAAGAGATTGGACAATTGTTTGTCTGAAATGGTGTAGGGACTCCTGTTTGAGCAGGGGGTTGGACAAGACCTCCAAGGTCCCTTCCAACTCTGTTATTCTGTTAAAGGTGTGTTATAACTTTCCACAGTTTACACTCATGTTTTGTACGTTTGCTTAGGGGAATTGAGAGAAAACAAGGTGTTGGTTTTCTTGTGGTTTGCTGCCAAATGAGACATGAGTTGTGAGGACAGAAGACATGATTTCAGTCATTTACTGAAGGTGTGATGTCAGAAGTTGTTCAAAAGGAGAGTTACAAGCTACAAATGGTCTGTGGACATGGATTGTCCACCCAGAGTATATTCAAGGGACACATTTTCTTAGTGTTTAAATTTCTATTGGTTTATAATATAAAATACAAAAATACAAAAGAAAATAGTGGGAAAATAAGAGAGGCTGAAGGGAAGGGGAAAGTCTAGGTCAAAGAAAAAAGAAAGAAAAGGCATTGACGTCTGACTCCTTTTGGTGCAGTAGAGTAAGATAATCAACTATCTAATTGGGAAAATCCAAACTCACAAGGGGCACATTTTCAAACTACAGTGATCTCCAGTGAAAAAGATCAAGTAGCAGACTGTTTTTTAGCAGTAAGGATCAAGAAACCCTGCCAACCCAACATACTTTGGTAGAGCCTTTTAATCTTGCATTGCTTGTGCATCTACCTTCCCCTTGAGAGTGTGTCTACACTAGTGCCCTTCTCCAAAACCTGTTTTTCCACTCCATAGTTCCTCCTCAACCAGAATTTATTAAGATAAGGTAAGATAAGATCAGATAAGATGATAAGATATCCTTTATTGTCATTTTTTACTATGGGCACACTGGCCCACATTAAAAATGAAATTCTGTTGCCTGCTCTCAAAAGAAAGTACATATCTACCCACAGTGCTTTTTTGTATATATTAAAAAAAAAGGTGCAGGAACTCACACATGTCATACAACCTGCCTTGCCTACCCTACAAGGTTCCATCCAAAAAAGGTGCCGGAACTCCGTTCTGAGCGTTCTATGACAAAAAAAGCCCTGTCTACCCATACCCATACATAACATACATACACATGCTATATACATATACATATACATGCATCACTTATATAGCTGTAGTCCCTTGGACAAGACAAGAAGACAAGAACATTTGCAAGAAAAGGAATTGGAAGAACTGCCTTTTGTCTCTCTGGCATTAATAAAATGGACGAAATCTAGAAACTAGTCCCAAATATCATCTGTTGAAAACCAAGGAAGCCAGTTTATAAAGGGGGGGGGAGGAATTAACTGATGAATAAACTCTCTCTTTGTGAACTGTTTGCTCAGCTCTAATGAAAATTTCAGTTTTCCATTTTGATGTCAGCAATCCATTAAACCAGGCTAAATTACAAGTCCTGTCCTGTCCACCATCCCCCCTTTTTTTGCTGTAATTTGTTGAGGTTGCTTTTTGCTGGCACACAAGGAGAATCTATTTTGAATTCATCTGGTTTGCAGGTATCTGTCAAATTTCTGGATTTAACTAATTCTTTTTTATTTGTTCAGTCATTCTGCCAAGCTTCATTTGCAAAACTGAAAGGAGTGGAAGGGAACCAGGTCATTCATGTTTGGCCTTTCTTTAACTTGAGTTCTTTCCCTCTTTTGCTTCTCCCCCTCCCCCAGTGAGTGTTTGTGATAAAAATAAAATTAGGTACTACCTATATAGAACATAAACATAAACAAGGAGAGGAAACATTTAAATTCCTGGATGGAAGGGATGGGAATTCATACCAACATAGGCTTGGGAGGACCTGGGCAGGAATCCTCATACCATCCCAGACAAACACCTATCTAGCATAACTTTGTAAAGAAGTTATAATGTAAACTTCTGGGAGATGCTGAGAAAAGCTGACATCAGTAATATGTTTATGGGGATTCTCAATCATCCAGGTCATGCTTATCTCAATGGTGCTTTTTTTTCCTCCAAAAGGCAACTGGATTTTTTTCCCTTGGTTATTTTTTTAAAAATGTTTTGTTTCTCCAGACTTCTGAAGAAACTTCTTGGGTATGAAGTAAAATGTTTTCAAAGAAAAAATAACCCAAGAAAATCCAGTTGTGTTTTGAGAAAAAAAAGCATCTTTGGGACATCAGCAGTACTACTAGGCTGACTTGTATAAGTCAACTTATGATGTGGCTCTGTTTCTATTCTACGAACAGAAGAGATTGATAGAAATTGGTCTGAAATGGTATCAGGTCTCTTGCTGGAGCAGGGGTTTGGACTAGAAGACCTCCAAGTCTTCAAACTTGGTTATTCTGTTAATTCTGTTACCTCCCAGATTGCTGGGAGAGGCTTGTTGGAAGAATCTTTTCTCTCTTTCTAATAGTTAAGTAGGAAAGAAGGATTTCTCTGGAAGGCATCTTCCTTGTGCTGCTGGTAGTGGGAGCTGATGAAGAAAAGAGAGAAAGCAGGTGTGTGGACAGAGGTGGAGAAGAGCAAGCAAAACTTTTGCTGCAAAGTTTGAGGTCATACCCTATCCATTCAATATGTGGGCTAGGCTGTGCCCTGGATTTTACTTCAGTGCTGCTACAGGTCCTCGAATTACGACCATTTGTTTACATTTAGGATGGCACTAAAAAAAGTGACTTACCACCAGTCCTAACACTTACAACCTTTTGCCGTGCCCCCATGGGCACATAATCAAAATTGGGGCACCTGGCATGTATTGATAACAGTTGCAAAATCCCAGGGTCATGTGATCTCCATCTATAACCTTCCCAGCTGGCTTCTGACAAGCAAAGTCAATGGGGGAAGCCAGTTTAATAACCCTACGATTCACTTAACAACAGTATCCAAAAGTCAAAATCTGTGCGCTGTAAAATCGGTACGCTGTAAAATCAGACATGACTCAACAACCTCACTTAGCAAAAGAAGTTCTGGTGCCAATTGGGTTGTAAGTTGAGGACTACCTGTAATGGGAACAGCATCCACACTTGAAGGAAGCAAGTTGATTGAGAAGATAGCAACAGCAATAGCACTTAATAATAATAATAATAATAATAATAATAATAATAATAAAGTTGGAAGGGACATTGGAGGTCATCTAATCCAACCCCCTGCTCAGGCAGGTAACACTATACCATTTCGGACAAATGGCTGTCCAGTCTCTTCTTAAAAACTTCCAGTGTTGGAGCATTCACCACTTCTGGAGGCAGGTTGTTCCACTGGTTAATAGTTCTAACTGTCAGGAAGTTTCTCCTTAGTTCTAGGTTGCTTCTCTCCTTCATTAGTTTCCATCCATTGCTTCTTGTCCTGCCTTCAGGCGCTTTGGAAAATAGCTTGACTTAGACCTATATACCGCTTCACAGTGCTTTAAACAGTGCTTTACACTCTCTAAATGGTTTACAGAATCAGCCTTTTGCCCCCAACAATCTGGGTTCTCATTTTACCGACCTCGGAAGGATGGAGGGCTGAGTCAACCTTGAGGCGGTCAGGATCGAACTGCCAAAATGCTGGCAGCCAGCAATCAGCAGAAGTAGCCTGCAGTACTGCATTCTAACCACTGCGCCACCACGGCTCTTTATGTGTGAACAGCTCCATCTTCCAACAGAAAGGAAGGTTCAAAATAAAGGATAGGGAAAGTGTTGTCCTCCAATATATGATGCCTAGGCAATGGCAGTTTCTCTCTTGGAGGAGCTTCAGCTTCAGCTTTGCCATTTTGCACATACCCATTATTTCAGTTAACAGTTGGAGCGAGATGAGCAAAAGCCATTTCTTAAGCAGGACATGAGGGCTAAAAGGCTGACTAGCATGGATGTGTTTCTCTTACACCGTCCTGTGGGAAGGGATATATAAGCAAAACTCCCTATACGGTAATATTTCTCTCTTCCTCCTTGTCCAAACAATATGGAAGCCGTTTAGGAGGTTTTTTTTGCATGTAGCAGGCCTCACTTTTTCCATATTACTCAGAGGGAAGTAGTAGAAATTTAAACTGTGTCATCTTTATAAGGGTTATACTTTTGATAATATTCCCACACATAAAAAAGTGGAATAAAAAACTCTCTGCATGTAAAGAAGTTGCCGCAGAGAACAGGAAATGTTATCCGGTCCCTTCTTTAATAATATGTGTACAGGGTCCCTTTAGTGTGTTTGAACATGGAGAAGCATTTCAAACCATCACATCCCACACTTCTGGTTTTAAGTAGTGCAGATTTTCCATTCCTCGTTCGGCATGACACTTGCAAAGCTCACATACAAATGGTAATGAGCAGCTGAAATACATGAAAGAGGAAGGAACTGAAAATAAAAGTGACAGAATCATCATCGTGTCTTTATACAAACCGATGGTACAAACCGATGGTGCAGTATAACACTAGAAATACTATATACAGTTTCGGTTTTGACACTTCAGAAAAGATACTGCAGGGCTGGGATGGGTGCAGAGAAAGAAATTGAATGATAAGAACAAAGGAAGAAAATGTTACACAATTTCAGATTATGTTTCTAGTTCAAAATTAGACTAATTGTAAAGTTATACAAGTAGCCCTCGACCTATGACGACAACTGAGCCCAACGTTTCTGTTGCTAAGCAAGACAGTTGTTAGGTGAGTGTTGCCCATTTTATGATCCTTCTTGCCACAGTTGTTAAGTGAAGTGCTGCAGTTAATAATTAGGATGTATGTGAGTTAAAGACTCCATTGCCTAAAGCTTAGTTGATCTGGGAGAAAAAGGTTGAGGCAGTAGAATTTGTATTAAACTTGGAAGACAATCGGCAAAAATATCTGGGGCTGAATGCCCACATCACATAGAACCAAAATAAAGAAGTCATATTATGGCTTGACCAAAACTTGACTATAGCTAACAGAATAACAGAGTTGGAAGGGACCTTGGAGAATGCTAGCTATTTCCTGGAAACTGGGATAGGGTAAATATATTAGGGATTGCACTGCAAAAAACAAGCAAAGCCAAAAGGAAGTGATTGCTGCCATTACTCTTTCTCTCCTTTTGTCTGGTTTTCCCTACTTCCTGCTCTCTTCCTCTTCCTTCCTTCCCAATGAGTTGCTGTAAAAGGGACAGAGTAATCCAGCATAGATCAGAATAATAACAGAATAACAGATTTGTAAGGGACTTTGGAGGTCTTTTATTCCAACCCCCTGCTCAAGCAGGAGACCCTACACCATTTCAGACAAATCATTGTCCAATCTCTTCTTAAAAATCTCCAGTGTTGGAGCACCCACAACCTCTGGAGGCAAGTCATTTCACTGATCAAATGTTGTCACCGTCAGGAAATTTCTCCTTAGTTCTAGGTTGCTTCTCTCCTTGATTAGTTTCCATCCATTGCTTCTTGTCCTGCCTTTAGGGGCTTTGGAGAATAGGTTGACCCCCTCTTCTTTGTGGCAGTCCCATAGATATTGGAACACTGCTATCATGTCATACCTAGTCCTTCTCACATACTGCAGGATCAAAATCCACCTCTTTTTAATAGGTGTGCACGAGGCTGGAGCTACTGTCTTCGGTTTTTCTGAGCCCCTCTGCAGATGCTTCTAAGACAGGGGTGGGGAACCATGGCTCTTGTGGACTTCAAATCCCAGAATTCCTGAGCCACCCCTGCTCTAAGAGAAGAACCCTATTTAGTACCTGGATAGAAGACAGGTGTGTATGTGTCTGAGAAAGAGAAAGGGTTATGTTGGGGTGAGTATCAGTATATTTTATAACCTCTACCACCTTTCAGCTCCCCAGAATAGAGAAGAACATTTTTAAACAATTTCTCTATTTCACTTAGCTGGCCCTCTTACATGGTTAAAAGTTAAGAAATCTCCTATTCATTTTAATCCTGTTTTCCCAAGCAGACCTATTGTTTCAGTTTCAAATTTGTGATGCTGACAATACTAACAGAAGCTAATGCTACATCTTGTAGCTGGCAGCGCTAAAAATACAATCCTCCATGGAACTTACTTATTTCATGCTCTGAAGCGCCAATCATGTTTGTTTGAAGCAGGAAAACATTATAAAGTTAGCACTTAGTGCTGCTCAGGCACACTTTGGAAATAATTTACCACAGGAAAACAAATAATACTCACGAGAAATTGTGGGCTCCTGGCATGAGCAGTAATATTTCTCAGCTGGCATTCTTTAAGTATGCAGGTGTTGCTGACTGCTTTTGGTAATTGCTGCCTAACCTACATTTTAAAAAAGATTTCAAAAGGAGCTACTTCTGGAAATTGGTGCCCTAAGACATTTTTAGATGGGCTGTAGGAGGTTAGTGGTCTTCCTTTTTAAAGACAGGATCCTGTGATTTTAAATGTCCCACATTGTTCCCAGTGTTGTGCAGATCAGGAAGATTATTAAATGGGTATCTTCAAAGAGAAGTACACCATGTCCTTCCCCTATGATGCTCCATTCAGATTGTGTTACAGTTGTTCAGAGGGCCACTTGAGTCTTTTTGGGAGGAAATTTCTTCTTTTTTCTCCTGATATTCACTATTTGATCTGAAGGTCTTGTTTACTTTCAGTGAGATGCAGAGGTATTTCTATCCAAATAAAAGCAGTGCCACATCTTTGTGATGCAAGACCTGCCCCTTCTTCCATGCATGTGATGTCATAGCACACATTAAAAAGGTGTGGTGCTTTAGTTTGGTGTTGCTTTCATTATTCCCATCCCCCACTTCTAGATGTGATGATATAGGACATGGAGTGGGAACAACTTCCAACTCTCTGCCTGCTTCCCCATTGAGTTTCCTTGCGGGAATCTGTCAGGGAGCATTGGAAAACCTTCCTTCCTTCCCTTCTCCTCCCCTACCCTCCTCTCCCTTTCCCTTCCCTTCCCACACAGCAGCAGCCATTTGGGAAGGGAACGAGGGATTGTGAGACTGGCTGGGAAACTGCCCAGAATGTTGAAAATGAAGATCATGTAACCATAGAAGCAGCCCACCACTATAGCAGAAGCCAGAAGCACTGAAGGAGCTACAACTTTCCCTTGAAAGTCATTGGTCCTGTGTTTTGGACACATTCTGTAAGTGAGCACATCTGAGGTACCTGGGTTCAAAAATAGTTGCCCAATGATGTATCGTTTCACTCACTTAAAAGTAATGACAGTGAGACTTTAGTAGTATATAGATAATCTGAATTGCTGTTACTAAATCTCAGTCCTTTTTATCTCTTGTCTGTTGTTCACATCTTCCTCTGCTGGTTGAGTGGCTTATGTGATCTTGGGATAGAGACTGATAAGAGTGCTCAGTGCAAACTAAACTGAAAGATACCAACAATAGTTTCCCAATATTTAGGGCCCTTTCTGTAGGACAGTGGTTCTCAACCTTTTTAATGCCGCGACCCCAACCGGTCATAAGTCGAGGACTAAACCGGTTGTAAGTCGAGGACTAAACTGGTCATAAGTCGAGGACTACCCAACCGGTCGTAAGTCGAGGACTTTCCCTGCCCGGGAGCACCGCGCATGCGTGGTTCCGCCCCTGCGCCGGCCGAGGCGTAGCTGGCAAGCGGCAGAGACAGAGCAGGCCGACCACCAGCTGGCCCAGCCCAAGGGAGGTAAGGCACCCGCCGGAAAAGGGGACAAAATGGCGGACAAAAAAATGGCGGACAGCCTTGCTTGGTGACCCCCATGAAATGGTCGATCGACCCCAAATGGGGTCCCGACCCACAGGTTGAGAACCACTGCTGTAGGACTTCTAATATCCATGCGTGGATTCTACATTCCTCATGCTGAGAAAAGGCGTTCAGGTAAGACAACGCCCCTTCTGTATTGAGGATGAAGATCACACTCTGAAAAATCATATAAAAGTGTATTATACTGAATCAGATAATCTCCTTATGTAATTCAGTATTTTCAGCTTTGCATTGATGTGCTGCAGTTCTGCATGCTTTGTCAGGAGATGTTGGAAAATGAACATAGCTTTTATGCAAAGAATACAGTTCCTCTGATTCCCTCTCTATGTGAAAGTGAGCAGTGATGAAAATGAATACAAACACAGCATGTGTTTCTCTTCTTCCCAGCAGTGGTCAGGGGGGTAAAGAGTGAATACAGGAAGCACAACTATATAAAGAACATTTGGCTGCGTTCAGTGATGGCTGGATTCATATAACAGGCTAAACCTTGTTTGCTTGATTATGTGCCATCAAATTGTTGTTGACTCTTAGTGACCACATTTTTTCCATGATGATCTATCTCTCACCTGGTCCTTCAGCTCTTCCAGTGATGGCCCCATTGCCACTGTAACTGAATGTATCCACCTCCTACCATACAGTTAGTCCTCGACTTATGACCACAATTGAGTCTAAATTTTCTGTTGTTAAGTGAGACATTTGTTAAGTGAGTTTGCCCCATTTTATGACTTTTCTTGCCACACTTGTTAAGTGAATCATTGCAGCTGATAAGTTAGTAACCTGGTTGTTAAGTGAATCTGGCTTCCCCATTGACTTTGCTTATCAGAAGGTTGCAAAAAGTAAGCACATGACCCTGGGACACAGCAATGGTCATAAGTATGGACCAGTTGCCAAGCGCCTGAATTTTGATCACATGATCATGGGGATGCTGCAAAGGTCATAAGTGTGAAAAACAGCCATAAGTCACATTTTCAGTGCTGCTGTAACTTTGAATGGTCACTAAATGAAACTATTGTAAGTCGAGGATGACCTGTATTCTATCCATTCTGTGGTTTCGTGACCTGTATATAAGTTTCTCATGAGGACAATGAGATATTCTGGGATTCACATTTTTCTGAGCACTTTCCAAAGCTCGACATGATCGACACCATCAAAAGCTTTTCTATTATCAATGGAATGGCTGTGAAAGTTGGACCATAAGAAAGGCTGAGCGCCAAAGAATTGAGGCCTTTGAACTTTGGTGCTGGAGAAGACTCCTATGAGTCCCCTGGACTGCAAGGCGCTCAAACCGGCCAGTCCCAGAGGAGATCAACCTTGACTGCTCTTTAGAAGGCCAGATCCTGAAGTTGAAACTCAAGTACTTTGGCCACCTAATGAGAAGGAAGGACTCACTGGAGAAGAGCCTAATGCTGGGAAAGATTGAGGGCAATAGAATAAGGGGACGACAGAGAACGAAGTGGCTGGATGGAGTCACTGAAGCAGTAGAAGTGAGCTTAAATGGACTCCAGTAGATGGTAGAGGACAGGAAGGTCTGGAGGAACGTTGTCCATGGGGTCACGATGGGTCGGACACAACTTCGCAACTAACAACAACAAAAATAATCAATGGAGCACATAGTGATTTCTTTTTGATATTCTTTGACTTTTCTCAATTATCCAGCATGCATCAGCAATAATGTCTTATATCCCTTGGCCTTTTCTAAAGACAGACTGAACATCTGGCATCTCTTTTTTCATGTAGGGCTCTAATCTGTGTGGATGACCCCAAGCATAATTTTGCTAGCATGTGGAATCAAGGATATTGTAGAATAGTTTGCATGTTCTGTTAAGTCTCCTTGTTTTGGTAATGGGATGTACATTGACCTTTTCCAATCTATTGGTCATTGTATCATTCTCCAGATTTGCTGACCTAGCTTGGTTAGAACCTTGACTATTTTTTTTCTTTTGTGGCTTGCCACATTTTAGTGGGTATTCCACCAGTTCCTATTGTTTTTCAACTTGGTAATAACCAAGTTCTGATCTAACTTCATCTTCTAGTACTAGAAGTGTAAGTAGGGAATATCTTCTAACACAGGTATCTTCAAACTTGGCCCTTTTATGACTTGTGGTCTTCAACTCCCAGCATGGCTGGCTGAGGAATTCTGGGAGTTAAAGTCCACAAGTCATAAAAGGGCCAAGTTTGAAGACCCCTGTTCTAACATATCTTGGATAATGACATCTCTACTATACAGTATTTCAGTATACTCCTTCCATGTTTGATCTCCGTTGAATTGATCACTATCTGTCCCTTGGAGTCCTTTAGCATAACATTTCGGGATTAGACCATCCTTCTGAATTCAGACACCTTATTAACCATATTTTTAGTCCTTCTCCTCATATTGTCTGATGTCTCTATTCAATGCTTGAAGAACCAAAATAAATAACAAAGGGGACAAAGGACAACCTTGTCTTGTCCCCTTCTGGATTTTAGGTGATTTAGTTAGACCATCATTAACCATTATTCAAGCCTTCTAAGATGTATATATCAACTTAATTCCTTGAACAAAATTCTTGCCAAAATGCATGTCGTCCAGAATTTTAACTAAAAAAGGCCAATTCAAATTATCCAAAGTTTTCTCTGTATCTAAAAAGAGTAATGCGGCATATTTTTTTTGTTATGTTATAAAATATTCTGTTACATCCAGTGCAGTTCCCACATTGTCTTTTAATTGTCTTTTGGGTAAAAATCTACTTGATTTTCATGAATAAACTCTGATAAAAAATCTTCTGGTTGATTTCTTCCCCTGTACAAAGCCAGAATCAGTATCAGAATAGAGCTGGAAGGGATCTTGGAGGTCTTCTAGTCCAGCCCCCTGCTCAAGCAGGAGATCCTATATCATTTTAGACAAGTGACTGTCTAGTGTCTTCTTAGAGACTTGAAGACATTAGAGAAGCGGTTTTATAATGTCTCCTCTCTTGTTTCATCTCCCTTAACCACTCCTTGAACCATGGGGAAAGACAGGATCCACAAGATGGGGGAGGTTGCATAGGCATGATCCAATGCAAAGACTCTACCACCCTCTTATTCCAAACAGTGGCCAAGGGTTCAGGTGAACCATGTGGCAGACCAGAACAATTCCCAGCTCCCTCTAAAACCAAGAAGGGTTCATCTGTTATCGGGGGAGGACTGATCTAATGCTCTGGTCTCCTTGAAGTGGATGGTAGCACCAGAGAATCCCATGTTAATCAGGATATAATCTGACCATGACAAGGGGGACACCAGAAGCTCTCCCAATTTTAAATCAGATAGCTACTGCTCCAACAGGAACACCAGATCCAGTGTATGTCCACTGTCCCATGTCATGCTGTGGATGATATGGAATGGACCCATGGCTGTCATGGTGGCCATGAACTCCTGAGCCTCCTCAATCCCCATCCCAAGAGAAGAGAAGGCAGATTGAAGTCCCCCAGTTCCATAAGTCTGGGGAACTGCAATGCCAGTCCAGAGGTGGAATTAAGAGCTCAGGCAGGGAAGTTGCTATGCAGGGAGGTTGGTGCAGCAGCAATAATCCAAAGTGATCCCTAGAGCAGAGCATAATGAACAGGATCTCACATCTGGTAACCTATTGCAACACCTTCACTTTTGCCTGGAGTCTTGGCTGATGCCACATTTGAAATCCAGCTGGGCATATTTTTGAAAGGGCCACCCGATCACTTCCAGACCTATCTAGGTCTTGGTGAAAAATGCCTGGTCAGCTCTCTCATCAAGGATAAAATTGCAGCTGAAGGAGGCCTTATTACAGATTGACCTGGTATTTACAAGCAGTAGCTGAAAGTCAGGGCCTCTGAAGTTGTGCTGACTGGATACAAGGGCTTCAAATATTTCCTGATGTTCTCATGCTGGGTATATATTCAAGTTCATATTGTGGAAACTCACTGGCTTTCTTCTTTAGCTGAGCTTGGAGCATACACATGAGCAGTTTGTGATTTGTTCCACAGTTAGTACCTGTCCATATCTTTGATACTATAATTGGGCTTCTCCACCTCCTTTTACTAATGTTAAACCTTAATCGTGGTTTAATACAATATTGTATTCATATATTCATGTGTCAAAATAAAGGAATCATATTATAGCTTAATGTGATGTGTGGGTTTACACAACGTGTGAGACATTATAATATACAAGCTACCTAATCCTATTTTAGCCTAGTATGTGTGCTAATTTCTTCTATGATTCCTTCCTGGATAAGAAGAAACAGAACTAATCACTCTGTTTAATTGCTTTGCTTGCAAAGATGAAACAATCTTTGCTTTTTGTTGTACAAAACTGTCTGGGGATGATAAATACCAGAAGATTAAAAGAATGTTTTCAGTCATATTAGGAAGGAAGTTTGTAAGGCACATATAAACATTATGAAAGGAAGCAAATCTAACCCATTTGTGTGGAGAAAGAAACAGTTTATTTCCTGCTGCCTTAAACCTTCCTTCCCTTTGTGGCTGATATAATAAATATATAAATCAAGAGAGTTGGAAGACTTTTGAAAGACCTTCCTTATCCATTCTTTCTTTCTTTTTGAAATTCATTCATATTCATTATTCATCCTTATTCATTCTTTCTCTAACTTTTTAAAGTTCAGTTTTGTTTTGACAACAAAGTTTAGGAAGCCCTTGATGACTATTATTCAGATAACCACTCTGAATAATTACCAGTTATTTTCTTTGATACAAAAATTACTGCAAATTGTTCACGTATCACTTTTTTGGTATACTAATACTTAGTCATTGGTTGAGTATAAGTAATTATTTCCATAGAACAGTGATAATGTAATCATGAGCAAAAATGCCTAGATAAAACTCATCAGATTGAGCATTGATCAACGGTAGCACAGTTTGGAACTATCTGAAACTATTTTCCCATGGAAGTCTTCTAGAAGGTTTTATGTACCCCAAACTGCATAATTTGTCTTTTGAATATTAATTACTTTATGGCTCTGAGAGCCAGAATTTCATTCTATAGAACTAAATCCAACATCCACTTATGACAGCCTACTACAGACTGCATAAATATCATGGACTGGATCCAGAAGGGTTATTTCATAATAAAATGGCCTTCCATGAGCAGGATTTTAAAAATTATTATTCTTATTTCATGAGAAAATAAAATAAAAAGACATCTCACAATTTGTTGTACTGTTTCAAGAAGCCTCACAATACTTTGCTCAGCCACATTTTGCTCTGTGAAAATGCCTCTTTTCACAGAAGGAATTTGGAGTTTTGTTTTATTTGCATAAGATGCATGCTTGCACCTAATCCATGCTGTGCAACATAGTTCAGTAGACTTGTGTAGAGGTTGGAAGCAGAATGTCATTGCTAGATTTCCTACTTGTGTTTTTCAATCTAGATTAACCCAGGGGTGACATGATAGCAGTATTCCAGTATTTGAGAAATTACCACAAAGAGGAGGGAGTCAAGCTATTCTCCAAAGCACCTGTAGGCAGAACAAGAAGCAAGGATGGAAACTAATCAAGGAGAGAAGCAACCTGGAACTAAGGAGAAACTTCCTAACAGTGAAGACAATTAACCAGTGGAATGGTTTCCATCAGAAGTTATAGTTGCTTCATCACTGGAGGTTTTTAAGAAGAGAATGGACAGTCACTTGTCTGAAATGGTATAGGGTCTCCTGCTTGAACAGGGGGTTGGACTAGATGACCTCCAAGGTCCCTTCCAGCTCTATTCTGACTGATTGATTAGTTATTAGTGATACACTGCTTCTAGATGTAAACAGTCCCAATGAGGAACAGGCGGTGATATATCTCTCCTCCTCCAGTGATAGAACATCTGCTTTGCATTGCTGAAGGTATCAGTTTCTGTCCCTCATTTCTCTATGTTTGGCTGAAAAAAGTTTAGTCTGAAACTCTGGGCAGCTTCTGCCTTTCAGTACGAACATAGTTTACGTAGATGAACTAATGATCTAACTTGGATCAAAGTAGCTTCCTTTGAATACATCTGATTGAGTGGCCTTCATCGCATCTCATCAAGCAAGCTTGGAAGGTTATTCTGGTTGGTGATGGTGAAGAATCAAGGCCATAGCTATTCCAATATGAGGCACCACAGGACTCAGTCTTCTTCTTGTTATTCAGTATCTATATGAAAGCATTAGGAATGTCATCCAAATGTTTGGGATTAGGTATCATCAATATGCAGATGATAAGTCTGTCTGTCTGTCTGTCTGTCTGTCTGTCTGTCTGTCT
>NW_015386383.1:604010-642019 GCF_001527695.2 Protobothrops mucrosquamatus | reverse complement strand
GGACTGGGTGAAACAAAACAAATTTAAGCTAAATCTTGGCAAGACATAGGTGCTTTTTCTATCTAAACCACCTGGCTCTACTCAAGTTTTTTTTAACTAGAATTTCTAAATCTTGTAAAACTGTTTAATTCTGCTAAGTATTTAGGCATTAGTGATGTTCTAAACTGCCTTTTTATAATATGATCTGTAAAATGTGTTTCATATACTGTATTTTTATTGTGTTTTTTATTTGTTGGGGATTGCTCTCCATTGTGAGTTAAATTACCTAAATTCTCAGGAGTGGACAATACATAAGTTGCCGTATGCATAAATATATAATCTTATTGCAGGAAATATTGTATGTATTTATTTTCTCTATCTAAAAAGGAGAAACATTTTAATGTTGTAATAGAAGCTGTGCTCTTTCATACTTGCATCATCATGTCGCATTGCAAGTACATAAAGGGTGGAATTTGCATTGCGGTGTTGTGACCTGTTTTGCAACTCGCCTCCTTGGCCCACTACAGACACTTGTGCATTTGTCTATTCTGAATCTACCTTTTAATAAGAAAGACCTTACCTTTTAATAACGAAGTTGCAGGGCTAGCTCCCCTGGGAAAAATTTCTAGAGAGGCAACACCACTAGAGATTGAAAGCTGCTCCCTAACTGCATAATATTTACATAATGAGCAGCATTTGCAGCTAAAGTCAAAAAGGCCAAATGTCTTTGAAGGCTTGCTTACCTTAAATTGCGGAAAATGTGAGGCAGTCAGTTATATACGGTTCCTTCTCAGCATATTCATGGAAGTATGATTTCAGGTGAAGACTAAATAAAGAGGCTAGTCTTTGTAGGAACACCAAAAAAAGAGGTCAGTTGATCCAGTCAGCCTCTTCCCTGGGTCCTAGGTTTGTAATGCAGTGGCATCCACATCATTGCATATAGCAGTTTGTAATGTTGGCCTGTATACAATGACACCACAGGCATGCATTCTGATCCCTGATATAAGTATGTAACTTGCAGCATTTGTATGATGGTGTCAGAGAACATAGAATAATAGAGTTAGGAAGGGACCTTGGAGGTCTTCTAGTCCAACCCTCTGCTTGAGCAGGAGACTCTACCATTCCGGACAAATGGCTGTCCAGTCTCTTCTTGAAAACCTCCAGTGATGGAGCACCCACAATTTCTGGAGGCAAGCCGTTCCACATCATATATGTGCCATCATTTACCTTCTCATAGATTGCCATGTTGAATAATGTCCTTTTAATTAATTCTACCAGGTTAATTGCCTAGTGGGGATGCTTAAATGCTAAGGTACTGTTATAACTCTAAGCCACTAAAATGATTACTAATAATTTAGAAAGCCAAAGATCCAGGATTCAGAGGTCTCCTTCCGTTTCTGAGGTATAAATATCCTTGCTGTCAACTGCATAAATCTAATCATGTCTTTATTTTTAGAATTTTCATTTTCTTCTTCAATCAATGATAAATGTTATACTTTCGGTGTTGCTGAAACCGGTGAAATACAGATTCCTCTAATTTTCTTAAAGATTGCCTTTCAAAACTTTTAGGTACAATCTGATCTTACTTGCCTGAATGTTCCAGCAGAAACTGAACAGCAGAAACTTTTTTAATTTTTTTAGCTGGGTTGATGTATAATGCCGACAACGTACAGTATTCATTTCAGTAAATTCCCCCTAATTCTACTGGAATAGATCTTAATGGCTTCTATTCCCACAAGCAGTTCATTTGATCTTTGTATCAAAATCCTATTTCCATAATTTGGGGAAATAATTTGGGCTTGCATTCCAGAATCCTTTAATAATATAGTTATATAGCAGGTAGTCCTTATTACGACTGTAATGGAGCCACCCATTGCAGTCATTACAGTAGTTGTTACAATTGTAGAATATGACAGTCACATGACTGACCTGATTTTACCACTTTTTTTCAGCAGCTGCTATGTGAATGCAATGGTCGTAAATGTGAATGTAGCAGTTGTAAGTGTGAGCGCTGCTTTGGCCAAGCAAATCCATTATTTGCTATAGTGTGGTTTCGCTGAAAACCAGAAGCTCCGGGTTTTGGAAAACCATCATAAAATGCTTTTACATGACCACGGATGCTGTAAACAGCTGTAAATGTGGTCATGTGACTGTGGCAGGGAAGCTACCATTGGAACATCAGATATGTGAATGCTAACTTTCCTTTAATTTTTTAAATTCATAAAAAGCAAATTGTTGATTTTGGTTTAAGTGCTGCATCTCTTTAGGATCCTAAAATTGCAGGTAACTTGGAACCTGGTAGAGCATCAAGACCATAGAGCCATGGGGGGGCGTAGTGGTTAGAGTGAAGTCCTGCAGGATACTTCTGCTGACTGCCGTCTGCCTGCAGTTCGGCAGTTCGATCCTCACTGGTTCAACGTTGACTCAGTCTTCCCTCCTTCCAAGATTGGTAAAATGAGGACCCAGATTGTTGGGGGCAATAGGCTGACATTTGTAAATTGCTCAGAGAATGCTGTAGAGCACTATGAAGCGGCATATAAGTCTAAGTGCTTTTGTTAGTGCTATACTGTAGGAGCTGACCAGGCTGAGCCCAAGGGTGGAGTCAAACAACATCAATCTGAAGCCCTATGCCCTTCGAAGGAGACCTAAGTCTAGTCCTCTTCGAAGTCTATTGATTCTTATCTGACACCAATTCACCTTGATCATTAGTAGATCAGATTCTTGTACAGGTAGTCCTCAACTTACAACTGTTCATTTAGCGACCGTTCAAAGTTACAATGGCACTGAAAAAAGCGACTTATGATCGTTTTTCGCACTTATGACCGTTGCATCATTCCCCATGGTCACATGATCAAAATTCAGACACTTGGCAACTGACTCATATTTCATGACGGTTGCAGTGCCCCAGAGTCATGTGATCCCCTTTTGTGACCTTCTGACAGACAAAGTCAATGGGGAAGCCAGATTCACTTAAGAACCGTGTTACTAAATTAACAACTGCAGCAATTTACTTAACAACTGTGCCAAGAAAAGTGGTAAAATGTGCCAAAATTCACTTAACAATTGTCTCGCTTAGCAACAGAAATTTTGGGCTTAATTGTGGTCGTAAGTTGGGGACTACCTGTACATATAGGTTGCATGGACTAAACTCACAGTGCTTTTGAACTCTATTCTCGCTCCTGGTTTCTTGTGCATGACACATGCTGTTTAATTAATGCATGGTCTCAGTTATATATATTTCCAAACAGATAATATAGTTAAGTCAAATTCAACAGCTCATCTCTGAAAGCTTTAAAATAACCATTAGAAAGCAATTGACTGAAAGTGATGATCCCTTTTTAGCCCAAACATTTCAGTAAAATAATCTTCCTTGCTATTTTCAAATTTAGGTTATTCCACAGCATCATTTTCTCATATGATTAGGCATCAAAATGTAACCACTTACCTATTAATAACCAAATATTCCTCCTCGCTTTTAAAGCTGCAAACAAAGATCCCTACAGTATTTTGAATAGGTGGATCCTAAAACTTTCAGAAAATTCAGAAGTATTATATACTTGCTGTTCAAATAGATCCAAAGAGGGGACTAATCATGAAAAATTTGCAGTTTGTTTTTTACAAATATGCCAGAACTAGAGTCTATTGATTACCTTCCACATGGAGTAAGAATCTGAGACTCAAACATTACTAAAAAAGTTTATGATTCTACCCTTTCTCAGCTTTTCTTCCTTTTTTATTATTTTGTTTTATTTTAATGTATATTTTAAAGAACAACTAATAAAAAAGGCAAGAAAGGAGAAACAAAAATAAAGAGATGTACATAAAACTGAGCAAGAATTTTCAAAGTCACCTTAGATAGATAGACAGACAGACAGACAGAGATTTCATGAACTGTTTTCAGGTTAAATTAAGTTCTATATCAAAGTTTTTTAAAAATACAGCTATTTTGTCATTGATGCATACTCTTCCACCTTAATCTGTCATTCTTCTAAAGAAGCAATTATGTGTAATTTCCAGTAAAAATCATATAGTATCCTGGCAGCTGTTATATACAAAGCCATATACCACAAAAGGCTTTTCAATTGCCAAAATTGCTTCTACATTCACACAACACCCTAGACTAGGCTAAAAATATGTTGGTTGGTTTTTAAGTCAGTGTATTTTGGGCAACATAGCCATGTGTTGGCATGTAAAACCAACTATCTCAATAATTTGTAATACATTTTATTTAATACAGCATATAATGTGAACATAGCAATTACATTTGGTAACTCAGTTTAGGGTTCAGCCGTTATATAAGCAGCCAGTGTAAAGAAACGTTTTTTTAAAAAAATCTCATTATACTGTTTTACATTCCTCCTGAACAATGAAGTGAAATTTGTAAAAATGCAATTTATATCTCTTCCATTGACGTTTATATTGGAAGCTGGGCATTTTGTTCTCTGATTGCATTTTTTAAAATAGCTTTGCATGGTACAATTAAGCATTTATGTCAATAAATGCCTTTCACATTTTAAATTCTGCCCTGAGGTTGCCAACTTATTTTTTTTTGGTCAGGCTTCTATGTCTTTATCAGCTCTGGCTGGAGGAGAAATTCATCTGATGCAGTAAGGCCCAGATGAATTTTAAAAACCCTCTATGTATTTTGCCCCATTTGTTGGCTTTTGTTAGCAATCAAATCATGCATCATTTCAAACATTTGCTCTCCTAAAGCATCTCGTGAGTTACATTGAAGAACATTTTATTCAAAACAACAACCTGTATGCATGGGAAGCAACATTTTATTGAAAACAATGATCTGTATGCTTGGGAAGCTAAACATAAAAATTCAGTTTTTATATCTGGCGTCTGAAAATTTGACAGAGAGAGCTCATCAGAAGGAAAGATGAATATCCCTACAAAGAATCAGATTTAGCATTCTGTACTGAAAATTAAACCATTCAAAATATGGCTTGCCTGGGCAATGATCTATAGCAGGGCTTTTCAACCAGTGGTACGCGTACCACCTGTGGTACTTTGGCATGTGGCAGGTGGTACGCGACCATCCTAGAGAAGTGTAGTGGGGGAGGGGAATGAGCCAAAGTGACCCAAGCCTGAGGGAGAGGCAACTGCAGCTGCAGGACTTTCGGGGCTTGGAAGAAGCCCCAGGAGCCAGCAGGGCTCCAGCTAATTGGCTCCAGCTGATTGGAGCTTCCAGAAGCAGCATGGAGCTGGAGGTGAACTGAAGAAAAGGGGGGGAGGAGAGGAGAGGATATAAAAGGATGTGGTTTTGGCAGGAAAAAAAAGACAACAGGGAAAGGGAAGGGGACGGAGAAGAAGCTGTGGAAGAAGAGCTCAGCAGGCAGGGAGGAGAAAGAGACAGGGAAGAAGCAGCAGCTGTTGCTGGAAGAAAAGCTCCCCTGGTTCATTTTCTCCAGCCAGGAGAATGCAATCAGCGCTGATGAAATGAAAAGCCGGGAGATGAGCATGTTGGAAAGGAGATGGGTTTATTTAGTTCTGGATCAGCTGGCAGCTTGATTGGGTTACCATAAGGATTTTTGTGCAGTTTTTACAGTGTTTTGTAAGTCAGAGGCTTGGTTTGTGTGCTTTCGTTATTGGAATATTTTAGTCTGTTTCACAAAGGCTAGCAGTGAGTTCAAAGTGTTGAATTCCATAGGTTTAATCCCTTGAAACAAATGTAATTAATTTTACCTGCTTATCTTGACTCTGTCTATGGGTTTTAGAAAGTTTTCTTTGAAGGTAAACAGGCTTAATTTAAGGCTAAAACTTTTCACAATCACTGAAGCCTTTCAGTCTCAGTTGCAACATTGTGACACGTGACACGCCTGGGGCAGCTTAAAGAACACCCCCCCCCCGAGTTTATCTGTTTCTTTATTCTGGGAGGCTTTTGTGAGCCTTTCTTGCTTTGCACTTGATTCCTGTGTCTTTAAGGGTACACTGTGGAAGGAGAGCTTGGAAGACAGAGAGGAAGAAAAGGAGAGGGAGAGAAGAAGAAGGGCCAACCAGCTAGCTCAGGGGTCTACAAACTTAGCAACTTTAAGACCTGTGGACCTCAACTTCCAGAATTCCTCAACCAGCCATGATGGCTGAGGAATTCTGGGAGTTGAAGTCCACAAGTCTTAAAAGTGCCAAGTTTGAAGACCCCTGAGCTAGCTGGTAGTGGTGCATATTAATAAACATGGATAAATTCATCATACATTTATCAGTGCAAAGGGAAAGTGATTCAGCAAAGAAACAGCCACTGAAGAAATTAAAACTGGTACTTTTTTTTTACTTTTTTTCTACAGTTTGTAATATTTTATTAGATTACAGAATAAAATACAAAAATACAAAAGTAAATAGTAGGACACAGTGGGGAGGAGAAACGGGGGAAAGTGAGGGGGAGAAGGGAAAAAGAACAGACTTTCTCTGTTGCAGTAGAAGGAAGCATTAACATTGAACCTCAACTTTTTACTTTTCCATAATATTATAAACTAGCCATTTCTATAACAACAAATGAATCTAATCAGTAAAACCCAAAATCCCCCCCTTCTTTTTAAGTCATCAAGTTTTTGACACCTTGCTAAGCACTGGTGGTACTCAAATATTGTCATGTCCTAAAAGTGGTACAATCTGTGAAAAGGTTGAAAAGCCCTGATCTATAGGAACTTCATCTCATTGAACAAAATGTCACTCTGACAATCTGCAAAATTTGAGTAGTTGGGAGCAGTTTCAACTCAAGAGTTTATGAAACAAATTGATTGATGCTGCCAACTTCCACCAATATGAAGATTTGCATTTTAAGGATGATTTGGACGAAGGGGCAGTGTTCTCATAAATCTCTTTCAACAGATTCACCAATGCATTCATTTCCTTTTGGTGCCCTCTAGTGATTAACCTTCAAAGTCCTCTTATCAGTTCAGATATGAACGTAGAAAGTTTCCCATGGGAAGGATTCTTGTAATTAATTACAAAGTCTTAATTCAAGTCCGGAACCCTTAATCTATTTAAAACTTTCTAAAATCAATACTTTAATCATCTTTTTGCTGTATATTCACAAAATCTTAAACTCATAATCTTCATGGATTGGATGGAGAAAAACGTATCCAGTGAATAAAATAAAACTTGATGGCTATAAGTTCAGTGGAATCCCACAACTTCTAGCTGTTTGCAAACTGACAGCAAAAACCTCAGCTCCTGCTGTCTACTTCATAAAAAGCACCTGTCAAGAGTACTGGTGGGCAATCTCAAAAATTTCTTCTTTCTCCAGAGAGATTTCAGTGTTCTGGATCCAATATCTAGCTGCTGTTTTCAGCCATGATGTCTTCCGCTCTCCATTTCCTCACCAGAAGCCTCCTAATCTACAATCTCCCTCACAGTTCTGTCTTGTTTTCCTATGCTTTGTAATATCAAAACTTGAGACCCCAGAGCATTAGAGCTGGGTGCCATCACTACACAGAAGACACATAGCTTTACTGCTCTATGCTTTCTAATTCAATCAGTAACCTTGAACAGTGCTATAGCCAAGTAATGAGCTGAATGAGAGAAGAAGCTGAAATTGAATCCAGGCAAGATGGGATACTGTTAATAAGAAAAAAGCTGGAGTTGGGATTTAATTGATGCTTGATCTACATTTGGAAATGCAACGGAGAAATTGACAATTTAATTTGTGGCCTGATTGACTGTAGTCAAACATTTCTCAGTATTGGGCATGAGGAAGTAGAGAAAAGACATTAAAGAATTAAATTTTGTTCATTTCATTTCAATTCAATTCAGAGATTAGGTTATAATACAATGCCCCCATGGCTCTGGACATACAGAAACTACAGAGACGTGTTTCTCCAGTGCCTGTATTATGATCATAACAGGCCAATACTGCATAAATACTCAGGGCGCACAGGATAATTCTACACGTTCCTGCCGTTTTCCGAGAGGAACCCTGCTACTGTACAACATACGACGCCTGCTCTATAAGGGAGGTTATTCCCACAGAAAGATCAGGTTTGCAGTTTGGCTCAAGGGCTCCTTGATCCCTACCCTCACAGTACTTGCAAACCTGGCTATTGCAAGGAGCACGTTTGTACATTACAGTTAGTATCCCAACTACAATCCCTATTGCACTAGCCAGACTTTATCCACAGCTTGATTACAACTTGTCTTGTGTCTGGAAGCTGCAGTTGGTTATCTGACCAGTGCAATTTATAGGCATCACGTGGTTCCCACACTGAAACATCTGCACAAATGTCCAGTGGCAAACTGGGCACAATTCAGAGTATTCATACTGGTCTTTAAAACCACACATTAGCTTAGGGCCCGATTACCTGTGGGACTATTTCTCCTATTAATAATCTGCCTATCTACTTAGATCAGCAGGAGAGCCTTTGAGAGAAACACCTGTTGGCTGGTATGTTGGGAAAGGTCTTTTCTTGTATTTTTCTCCCAGTATTCTGTAGGGAGATTTATTTGCTGAACAGAGAGATAATATATATAGACAATATGTATAGGGACATAATTTCCATAATAAAGATGTAACAAACAAACAAAACTCCAGTTAAAATTTTTAGCACGTTGTACAGACAAAACCAATGGAAAGAAATGATTTTATAGCTTTATTACAACTTTCCTCCTTCTGTTTAGGGAATTAATATTTTAAGAAAAGTCTGCATTGATGCTCTTTTGGGTAAATGAACAAGTACCATTCCCCCCCCCCAAACCTTCTTTCTTTGCAGTTTAGATTGGAAGTCTGCCAGTTTGTTCTCTGACTACATTTTTTAAACAGCTTTGAGCAGAACTGGCAACAACTAAGCTTTTCTATCAATAAATACTTTTCACATTTAAAAATCTGCATAGAGATTGCCAACTTGATTTTTGGCAGGACTTCAGGATCTTCATAAATTTTAAGCAGAGGACAAAGTCACTTGACCAGTAAGGCCCAGATAAGTTAAAAAAAAACCTCTGGGTATTTGGCCCCATTTGTTGGCTTTTGCTAAGATCAAGTCATGCTTTGTTTGAAATATTTTCATCTCCCACCTCAAACTGATTAGGTCCCTTAAAATATTCATATCTCAGTTTGAAGAAAACTTTGTTCAGAAAGATGCCATTTATGTCTGAGAAGAAAAACAGAAAGGTTAAGCTTTTGTCCTTGGTGCTTTTCTCCAAATAGTCTGGAACTCTGACAGAGATCACTGCAGAAGGAAAGATGAATATACTTAAAATGTCATGGTTTCGACAGATGAATCTCTTCAAAAGAATTTTGAGGTATTGTTTTCCTTAAAGAATATTTTATTAGAGAAACAAAGTATCGGCACTACATAGTTGAAGCCAAAAACTGAATTTCCCTCCCCTGGTACAAAGTAGCAAAGTGCAATTCCCTCCTCCAATTAGCAGTCATAAATCACATTCCCCCTCGCCAGCATCAACGAACTCTAAAGGTGATAGAGAAAAGATGGCTACATTTCCATCTGTTGTCAAAGCAAGAACATCCGATGTTAGCAGCGTTGACGTAGAATTGTTTATTGTACACCAGTACTGAAAATTGAACCTTTCAAAATATTTTTAAAAGAAATAAATGTAGGCTGCATATCTGATAAAATACATTCCAGTTTCTTAAATTCCCAACCATTGCCCTTACAGATGTTGAACTACAGCTAATATTCTTTTCATCATGGCTAGCTAACTTGTTTCTTCAGGTTTGTGGGCAGTCTGCAGGATAGCTTCATTTTTTTTCCCTTTTCAGGGGGCCTGTGTGCCATTAACTATTCTATCACAGATGGAAATTTACAAGGGTGGTTTAAGGGGTCCTTGGTGCTCTCTAAGCTTAGTTGTTTTCTTGCAGACGTTTCATCACCAAAACTAGGTAACATCACCAGTGCTTGTAAATCAGTGCATCATCTTTGTAAATCAGTATTTCACCTTTTGTAAAGGTGGTTTACAAAAATTAAAAGAAGTGCAAGCAAGGCAAACAGATAAAAGCACTGTTGAAAAACTGAGTTTAACTAAACTTCTCCAACCAGTTGGGTTGCCCATCCATCACCTCCAGATTGTGCTTGCTATTAATTAAGGATACTGTTATTCAATAGCTCCTGTCTAAACTACAATGGAAAAGCATGACTGAAAATATTAAAGATAGTGAAAAAACAGTTAAAAAGCCTGAGTCTAAAGAAGAAATATAATGTAAAGGGTAAACGTGTTGGACTAGATGTAGGGAGATCTTATACGGATCCATATGTGGTTTCGAGGGGGCAAATAAAGCAGCATTCTGTATCATTGCAAACAAGTTCTACCCTTTCTGTACATATATTATGATACCGCGTGTGCATCTCCAAATGATAGAGCTTATGTTATGACAGTGTGACATTGTTTTCATCATTGTGAGAAAAGCCTTCAATCTTGCAGCTGCTTCTAGTCCTATTTTCTGCTACAGAATCTCCCAGGTGACTTAGACTTGGTGACTCTCACTGAACCAAATCTATCTTACAAGATTACTTTGAAAGGATAACATCGGAGAAAGAAATATCATTTTCTTGGCAATTATCGACAAAGGGGGCTTTGAGGGCTTCATAAGCTCTAGGGCAGTGATGGTGAACCTTTTAGAGACCGAGTGCCCAAAAACCGGCCCCGCCCTGCTCCATCCCCTGCCCCGCCCCCACCCCGCCTGCCCGCAGGGCCACTCACCGCCTCCAGGGCCCGCCGCAGACCGCCCAGGCAGCCCATGGTGGCACGCCCTCTGCCCATGCCCTGCAGCATCAACTGTGCGTGATGAGGCGTGAGGGCAGAGTCTTGTCTACGCTGCCTGGCTGCCATGTCCTTGGCTGCGCTGCTCCGCGTGGGCCACGCTCGGGGGCGACTCTCCTCCAGGGGGGCTGCTGGTGAGGAGGGGGTCGCAGGGGAGGCGAGGCTGGGGCAATGGCCCGTGTGCCCACAGAGAGGGCTCCGAGTGCCACCTCTGGCACTAGGGATTAATATGACCTCTCAAAACTCTAAAGGTTTTCTTATCAATAAAAATGTGTTCCAGATATTAGTCATATCCTTGTTTAGTTGACATTTGATTTGGAACTTATTTAATTTTGGAGTTCTTAGTGCTCTCAGAATTTGATTGTTTGCTTGCAGATGTTTTATTACCGAACTAGGTAATATCATCAGTGTGAGTGAGTATGTGGCTTGCTGCCTGTTTATATGCAATAGATTGCCCTGCCAGTTTTGGTGGGGATGTGGTTTCTTTCTTGGTGGTACCCTGAATATTTTCCACCTGATTCTCTGATGCTTACTCCCTGCATATTTGAATGTGGGCTGCTGGAGGGAATGTGTTGTAATCTTTTTGTTTCCTTCCTAGTTTTTTTATTATCTCTTTTAATTGGTATGTAAATGTGGTTTATCTCTATATGTTAGTTGGTGGTTGATTTCTCTGAATGCTAAGAATTTTCCAGTTTTTGGGGATTCAGCTTAGTAGTCTAAGATGTTAGTAGTTTCCCAGTTGTTCAAATATGGTTGAATCTGTCCATGTGTTTTTTATTTTGCATTTTTGAAGAAATATACCATTCAAAACTGTTACCTTTTAAAAATAGCACATCTCCAAATGTTACCAGAAAAACATGTCCCCCTTGTATTGGAGAAACGTCTTTCAAGTGCATGACAGCATTTAAAAACATATGTATTCATAAGAATTAAAATGCATATTTGCAGAAACTATACATTAGGCAAAATTGCAACAATAATGGATATGTTTTTGGAAATGCAAATGGGAGCTTTTCTCTCCCCTCCCCAAAATTCTCCAATTAATACAGAAATGGGATGACTCAAACTTAAGGATGGAAAAATAAAAACTGAATTTGACAGATTCACAGTGAAGGAGAAATTGAAATAGACAGATTCCTCCATTTCTAGTTTAGCTTTCATACTTTATGCATGATTCTATGCAAGTTTGTCAAAAGTACAAGCTGCCAATTTCACTTAAGCATATTCTTAAGTAGGTAACTTTAACATTATACTTTTGGCCTTTCCCAGTCTTGCCCACCCCCCAACTCCCATCATTTCAAGCAGGGATGGATTTGCAAATGATGGGATGGTAGTCACAAATGAAGACCATGGTTATTATCTCTATATTATATATAAGAGAGTCGGAACAAAGAGCCTCTGCCTTGGGTTCAGTGACTTCCCAGCTGAGACACAGTTTGATCCAGAATAGCTTATTCTTTAAATTCATCACATTGGGTCTTGTGCAAACAATTGCTTCCTCCAGCAAAGCTGCTAGTTTACCTTGGACATCATATTTCAAAAATGTCTTCGCCAGACTCTGCACAACTTCCTCGGTGTGAACTAATTTGACAGTTGGAGAGGGTCATCTTGCGAGAAATGGCCAGAGCTGTTCCGTTTCAGGTCCCAAAGCTATCAAGTTGGAATTCTTTCATTGATGTTCTCTCTCTCTCTTTCTCTCATTCAGAGCAAAACATTGTATCTTTACAACTAAAGGGAAAAAAATATACTGGAAATCTTTGCAATGTCTCTATTTTTTGGCAGTTAGAATCTTCTTTTAAAAACCCCCCAATAAATATCAGTTCTATTAAATTTTATGCATAATAATAAATTGCATCCTGGTTATTGTGAGAAACGCCTTTCTTCCTTTGCTATGAGATTATGAGAAATAATATTTTTCTAATTCTGAAGTTTTCTTTATGTATTTATTTATTTTATTGATCAAATTCATTTGCTACCCATCTCGCAGTTCAGGCGACTCTAAGAGAAAGGACAAACAGTGATATTAATCTGGATTGTAGTCGTATTGATTTTTTTTCCTAGCAGTTTTCCCACAAGTGCAGGGTCCGCTTTGTTTTTCAGATCAACTGAGAGTTGATCCACTGATTGCAACATAAATTGATCTACTGATGTCATGGGCTGAGTGACTGGTCCAAAGTCACCCAACTGGCTTTCATGACTTAAGGCAGGACTAAAATTCATAGTCTCCTGGTTTCTAGCCTGATGTCTTTACCACTAAACCAGGGGTAGGCAACCTTGGCTCTTTTATGACTCGTGGACTTCAACTCCCAGAATTCCTGAGCCAGCATGGCTCAGCTTGGAAACCTCTCCCTTTCCTCTCAGCATGGCTGGCTCAGGAATTCTGGGAGTTGAAGTCCACAAGTCATGAAAGAGCCAAGGTTGCCTATCCCTGCAGTAGACCAAACTGGCTTTCAAAATTGATTGTAATATATAATTTAGTAAAATATATATTGCAGAATATGGATAGTCCATGACTTATGACCAGAACTGAGTCCAAAAGTCTGTTGTTAAGTGAATTTTGCCTATTGTACGACCTTTCTTGCCACACTTGTTAAATGAATCGCTGCATTTGTTAAGTTACTAACAGGGTTGTTAAGTGAATCTGGCTTCCCCATTGACTTTGCTTGTCAGAAGGTCGCAAAAGAGGATCACATGACCCCGGGACACTGCAACTGTCATAAATAGGAACCAGTTGCCAAGCATCTGAATTTTCATCATGTGACCATGGAGATGCTGTAATGGTCATAAGAGTGAAAAACGGTCAAAAGTCACTTTTTCCCAGTGCCATTGTAACTTTGAACAGTCACTAAATGAACTGTCGTAAGTCAAGGACTGCCTGTGCCGACATTTCTCCTTATCCCTACCAATGTGGTATGGAAGATTCTGATAAGGACAGCTTTTAAAACCGATACACATATTGCACCACAGTCTCCATTATCTTTGCTAATGTTGTGCAGGAACTTTCCTCTGATACTTACATCTGAAGTCCTTGGAGTAGCACAGCTTCTCAGTAAAACATACCTCCTGTTGTTTCATGGTTCACTCAGCTTATTTTTCCAAATGCTGCGTTTTAAGTATTTATTTGTAGCATGTGAAGTTGCCAAAAGGCTCATCTACCTTTTGTGTCAGCTACATTTTGTGACAACCAAGATAGTTTCCAAAGTAGTCACATTCTGGGAAGCAGGACAGTATAAGAATAGCTACCTCCTCCTGTTTGGGCAGTTTCAAAGGTACGCTGCTCCTGACCCTGTAGGTTTCAGTAATCTATTTCAGAGCTATTTTAAATGATCTGTGTGGAGCAGGTACAAGTATACTTGGGTGGTAGAATCAAGGAAATACGATAGGGGAGAATTAGCAAATTGAACTGCGGATGTTTATATCAATTCTAGAATGCATTAAGCACCCTTCATAGTTTGCATTAGGGAACCTTCAACAATCAGGGACAAAAAGTGTGTGAATATTATTGGGGACAGCCAATTGCAGCTACTATTGGGTAGATTCCCTCACTCAGCTTTGAGTCATGTCAGGACAAAATTTGCAGACAGGATTCCCCTATGGCCAGATTGTTTTCCCTGAAGAATTGGGGGGGGGGGAATGGGGAAAAGCAGAATTTGAGAAGCTGTAATAATAGTTAAGGCAAGTGAACCATCGACCAGGTAGCAATGCAGCCTTTCTGCTGCTTTTCCTTTTGTACTTATCAGTTGTTTGTGTGTGGAATGGAGTACAGCTATAGACTTTGCAAATGAGCATATTTTAATCCCAAATGCATTCATAATTTAGAAATGCACAGAGATATTCTCAGAGATTATGGATGAGTTGCTAACTCTCATTGCCTATTTTAATGGGAGCTGCAATTTAAGAGATATAGATGTATTTTACATAGGTAACAGTACTATTTTTTGCGAACTGAGGCAAAATAAGGTTTTGTTGTCTTTATAGCATTGCTGATAAAATGTTTTGCTTAATTGCACTGAAATTCAGAGCTGTCACTGGAATGGCAATTTCATCCTAAAATCTTCTTAGAATTTTCTTTGGTGTGGTCAGTGAAAAAAATAATATGCATAAATTACATATCATCTAAACCCTGCAAAGTAACCCACAACCAGACTACTTGTTCCTATAGGATTTTTACAACACAATTAATCTTTTTTTTGCTGTCAATTTAAGTTGGCATTAAGATACCTAATGAGTCATCAGTGGTCTACTTATTCCCTTTATTGTATATAAACACAACAGAAAATTTTCTCTGAATAATTGGCTTGGTCGTAATGGAGAAAAATCTATCTATGTAATAACTAGGAGTCAAAGATAACTCAGGCATCTCCAAGTTCTATATATTGAGTGCTGTAGATCTGAGATGTCTTCTAAATAATTTTCAGAAAGAGGCACATGAAAGAAGGTCACCCTCAAAGTTCGGATTGTTTAAATAGACCCATGGTGGGTCTTTTTAAAGGTGATCATTTTCTGTTTGAAATTTTGAAAGGTAAACATAAGACTAATCAAATCTTCAAAATCTAGAGGACCATGAAATAGTAGTACAGAAATATTAAAAAATGACTTTTTTGATGTTGTCTATTGGTTATTTGGGTTTTGGCAACCCAGATCTGTTGCCTTAGGAAAGGTCAGTATTTTGAATTATTTTCAAAAGTAGATCCAGAAAAAGTGAAAATATAACAGAGATAGGGCACACAGGTACATATAGAGTAACATTGCTGTGGAAACATTTAGAGATGTCATACAAAAAAGTAATTCATATTATAAATTCATTTACCTCAGGTTGTGATAATGGCTAACAGTTTCAGTAAAGAGGGTTGCACATTCCTAGATAATATATTATTATGAAAGCAGATGCTAGCATGACATGGGGAGTTAAGCCATTATTTAGCAAAACCTTTTCCCCCACCAGAAATGATAGAATTATATAATAATCTGGTGTTAAACCAAAAAAGACCCTTGAGACCATCTTCTAGATTAACAAATTCTATTTCATAATGTAAACTTTATCAAATATGCATCTTAATGGAGAAGAATAACCCATGGGTGTGGAAAACAGTAAGGAATAATAAAAGAAGGCCAGGGAAATGAAATTTGGAGCTGCAATTAATATTAATTACCTACTGGGGGTGGCCACTCACATAACAATTTTAAAGGTTAAAATAGACATTTTTTACATAAAGCAGTTATGGTTGAATTGCAGCCAACAATTGTTTTATGAAACAATTTCACTATCAGTTGATAATTATCAATATTCTTACTTTCTTTTTCACACCTATTGTATATATTACTCTCTTAGACTAATGTCACATGCATCTGGTAAAATGGACAATAATCATGAAAACACATGCTTTGTAAATACATTTATTTGATTTTAAAGGATCATCAGATTATTAAACTGCTTTTGCTGCAATTTTCCTGTTGAATCCTGTACAGATGGATACTGAATGAAGATTTATAATATTAAGCAGGATTTATTCTTTGGTAAAACTGCTATATTTATTCCTAAAGCAATAGTATATTGGCTTACAAAATGATCTCTAGATTTAGAGATCCTACAGTAGTTTGCACAGTATAGCTGAAGAAGAGCTGGGGACAGAGTTAAATGCATCATCAACTAAGAATCATTGCATTCCCACAAGCGCTCCTAGTCCAACTCCTCCTTAAATTCTGTTGACCCTTATCTGGAGCCATTTTTGTATTGAACTTTAGTTGACCGGAATCTTGTGTATAGGCTTGAATAAATCTTCTGTTCTGCAACCTAATTGGTACTCTTGATTTTTCATGCCTGAAATAGCATGAGCAGGCCTGCTATAAAGTTGGACTTTGTGTATATATATCCTTTTGCCCAAAATATGACAAAGCTGTACTGTTCTTAAGTTAGCAGGGAATGCTACATGTGGTACAAGTGCAGCTAAAGATAATAACTTATATAACTTTAATTTAACCTATACTACTAAAATGTATGGAAAAGCATTATGTGATTGACCAAAGCAAGGATAATGGCAGTGGCTAATGTTTAGGGGCCTATTTGGTAAAGATCATGGCATGTGGAAGATTGTGATTTGCAGTGGGTTTCAGAATGCCCAGTTTAAGCTTATAGTTACTATTTCCACTCATGCAGCCTGTTGGGGGCCACAATTCCTTAGCTCTTCTAGCCCTTAGCTCTTCTAGCTGGGCGGTCCAGATGAGTAGGATAGATCGTATAGAAGACACAGTTCAGGTTGACAGCAGGAACATAATTAGGGACACTTGCAAAACACTTTCAGCCAATACTGAGGTACTCAAGAATGGAATTTAAATGTATGCTATAAAGTTAGAGTCTAAGAGGAAAAACAGGGATAGAAAGGAAGTAATAAATGCTGTGAAGAATGTTTGAAAAATGGCAAGGCTGCAAACAGAGATGGCGAAATTGAAAGCATTTGGAAATAAGTATGTGGTTTGCTTACACGTTGCTGTGTGGCTTGTTTAATGTGTGTGAAGATGTCGTCTGAGCCTCATGAAGTGTTTCCTTGTGCAAAGGGAAAAGTAATAAGTGTGAATACAAAATCTACAGGGGTGATTCGTTTATGAAAGATGCCTGGGAAAGTGTCGGCAGAATTCTTCTTGAAAAGGAACAAAAGGTGATAAAATATAGGAATCTCAACTTGGTTTTGAAGAAACATTTTTATTTGGATGAAACAAAAATTCAGTAACAACAACTAGAATTCAAATTTAAGTGGTAAATCAGTTTGTTCTATCTCATGTGCTCCAGAATTATTGGATTTTAAATGCCATACCTTCCAGCCTGTCCCACATATCTGAAGAACACCAGACTAGGGATGGCTGTTTTATATCCAGGCAATCTTCTTTGAGGCATGACTTGAGTGTTATGGAAAAATAATCAAGCAATTTATTTTTCTGACAGATACAGTTTTTATTAAACAGTCTTCAATTATTCTGGTATTGGAAATTCCAAACAATGGTGTAAGCACGATTTATGTGTTTATGCTATGAAATGGAATGAATCCAGTGCAATGAAATATTTATACTGACTTCTTTAACCTGTGGCCCTCTATACATGTGAATATAGCCATGCTAGCTGGAACAATCTATCCAGAGAGTGGTAGGTGCAAATATAATGATATTAAGTGGTATTATGTACCACTTTAAGTACTTATGTATTTCTTCTCCATCCTTTATTAACCATGCTTTTCTCTTCAGAGGCACATGGCAATTAAAGTTGTTCAAAGTGTTTCAAAGGGGCTCTTCATAGAGCTTATGGGGCAAGCAAAATACTCCTTCTTGATTTATTAAAACAGCTGTGTCTTTTGGAAGGCTTGGCATGGATACTTTGAATATTAGGATTAGGATACTAGGATTCTAAGCAGAAGATATTTATTTCCTATTAAGACCAGACCCTAGCTTCTTGGATAAGAAGCGAAACATCTTCAAGGAAAAATAAAGTCCAGTTGCCTTTTGAAAAGCACCTTTCAGACAACCATGACTTGGATGACTGAGAATCTCCATAGACATATATCAACAAGGCATAAATAATGAGTTAAAAACCAGAGGCTACACATGGCTCTCAACTCCTAACGTGTCACTTTCAATATCACCATTGTAATTAAGGGGCAATTATCAATATTGAACAATTTAGGGTCATTCTTTGGGTTTTTTTTTTAATCAGCCTTAAGATTGAAGAGTAGCACACTTCCAAAGACCTTTTACTCTATTGATGCCTTGATCCCTCTCCCCTCCAAGTTTATAAAAGAATATTGTTTCTGCAATTTTTAACACGTTGGAGGGTGAGAATAGTAGTGGCTGCTTCCAGAGACCTTCTACATACTTTTATTCCCTCCTAATTCCTTGCCCATAAAACCCCACATAAACAGGAAAAAAACCTTAAAACCTTTCAACTAAGTCTCCTCAAGTGATATCACTATGTCACCAAATGGCTCTCTGAAGCACTTCAGAAGGACAGGCTGAGTTGCATTACCCAGCTACTCAAAAGGTGCCAGCTATTCAAAAGGTGTCAGGTGCGAAAGATTAGGTCCAGATGTGAAGGTCCAATAAAACTGATTTATTGCTAATAATTTAGTTAATTTAATTTATTAATAATCTAATTTATTGCCACCTAGAGGAGCCTCATGGTGAGATAGGTGGCAAATAAATTTAACAAATAAATAATCATGCCCATGCACAGGAATATTCTCAACTAACAGTTAACACCTGCTTGGTGTTAAATAAGACTCAACAGAATTCAATGGGGGAGTGCACTGAGTTCTCTTGTGACTATGTAGGGATTCTAGGTTGATCCCTCTTATAACTTCACCCCCAGGTTCTGCCATTCCTCCTACACAAGGTGACCCCTCGCACTGTAAATGCAGTTTTCCCTCCCCCCCCATTCCTTGAAACCCAAATAGGCTTCTCTCTTGCATGCCAGTGGGGGAGCTTTCCGACATGTGCAGCTTCTTGAAAAGAAAAAAGGGAGCTGCTCAAACAAGGATGTAAGCTTTAGGAGCTGCCATGCCAGCAATCTGATCATACCCGAACAACTTATAATTGACTTGCTGTTCCTTTTGTTCCTGAAGCTCTACTAGGTTTCTTACCCAGAACAGACATTCATTATCTTCTCCATTTGGGTAGGGATAAGGGATGGGAAGTTTTAACATTGACAGATGAGTCTAGCATCTTCAGGTATGGGCTTTGGTACAAATGTGCCAAAGTCTATTTCTCTTTGCTCTATAGAAATACTGGTGGAAGAGATTTAGAAATAGATGGGTACATTCCCATCATGAGCATTTTTGGGAGATTTTTAAGAAGAGGCTATTTTTAAGAAGAGGCTATTCTATTCAGTCCTCCTGTTTTTGCAGCCTGTCCAGTACCTTTTAAAATACCACACTTGAGCTGTCCATAAATATATCAATGCTCTTGACTAAGCTAGGAGACAGGAGGAGGAGGAGGAGGAGACAGGAGGAGGAGGAGGAGGAGGAGGAGGAGGAGGAGGCAGCTAAAATCTGACTCCTCATACTTAGAGCGGGTATGGGTCTAAAAAAATGCTGATGGACAGCATGTAACACTTGGTTACACATTTTGCATTTCTGTTCTACAGTGATGAATCTTAAAGTCCGGCTGACAGACATTGATTACTTCTTAGTTTTCCTTTCCTTTTTTTTTTTTTTTGCAGTTTCAGATTCAATAATTTGTAGACATGCAAATACAAATTTCCCATGACATTTAAATCCAGTTTACAATCCATTAAAAGGGAAGCATGGCAGGCTCATTAACAAGAACATGGGACATATGTTTTCAAAACTCAGACATATGGCAGGTTTCATAAAGGAAGAGATGTTCCTGTTTGCACAAATGTTTTTCTCCTTAAATAGCCATTGAGACTATTTAAGGTCATCGAGACTATTTATCTTACCAATTCATGGTAAGATAAATTTATGCTGCGATTTTATGGTACAGGTAGTCCTAGTATTGGGACTGGAACTTCTAGGTGAGGTGGTTGTTGTCTGAAATGGTATAGGGTTTCCTGCCTGAGCAGGTAGTTGGATTAGATGACCTCCAAGGTCCCTTACAACAACAACAACAACAAGAACTTCTTCTTCTTCTTCTTCTTCTTCTTCTTCTTCTTCTTCTTCTTCTTCTTCTTCTTCTTCTTCTTCTTCTTCTTCTTCTTCTTCTTCTTCTTCTCCTCCTCCTCCTCCTCCTCCTCCTCCTCCTCCTCCTTCTTCTTCCAAATAGAGTGGAATGGAACGGAATAGAATAGGTAAATAGATTTTCAATTCAGTTGTTTAAAAACGAGCTCTTTTTCAGACAGTAGAAAGCGACTGTGGACCTCTCTACGAAGAGCATTACCAAGTGTTAGCATCTGAGAACATCCTCAGGCCTTTCTTACTCTCATTAGCAAAAGGAACAGCATCACCTTAAATGGAGCGCATGGCAGAGCACACTGAGGAATAATGAAAGATATCTTGTCGCTCTTACCTTGGTTTCTCATGTCAAAATCTGTTCAACCCTTTTAAAAACTACTGTTCCTCCTTAAGATGAGAATTCTTTAAACTGAATGTTAGAAACAGTGCCAAAGTAGCTTGTCTTGCAGATGTTTATAGACTCCCTAGTCAAGTCTACAGCTGTGGTATCCCCTGGAGTCTTTCACCCAGATATTAACGGAGGCCAATATTTCTTAGCTTCCTAGCCCAGCTACGGTAAGTCAGCCGGGTGCTGCCATCTGCTGATATCTCTTTGCCCTTTTTTTTCTTCTCAAGTGGAAACTCAAAAAGATCACAAAGGGAGTGTGTGTGATTAATAAGTTAAAAAAGTAAAAATCTGATCATCTGTTACAGTATTCATTGTTGTGATCTGTGTTTTTTAATTTGTTCATAAATGGCAAAGGATTCGTAGTGAGCAGTGAGGCAAGTACATTTGCTAGTTACACCAAATTATTTAAAACCAGAGCAAGCAACTTAAGAATGATTTTTTTCAAAATGTGTGAGTAGGAAAATATAGTTCAACATTAAAACATTAAGTGCCACGAGTCAGATTGGACTCTTATGGCTGCATGGTCAAATGCAGACAGGACAAATACTCCTGTCTACAGGAGTAATAACTTGCAACTCTCTTTCAAAGACATTCCAGTAATCTGTTCAACTCAGCCATGGATTTTACCTATTGTCTTCCCCTTGCATTTGTCTCAATATTGTCCAATACTATATTTTTTTTTAAAAAAAAAACCCACTCATATTACACAACTGAAGTATGTGTGTTTCTGCTTGCTGAACATTGCCTCAAGGAAGCACTCATTCCTTACTGGTGGGACTAATTTGTTCTTTGCAGACCACAACCATAATTCAGAAGTATCTGCCTTCTTTTTGTTTACTTTTTCTGTGTCCAGCTTCCACAGTTTTATAAAACTTCTGGGAAAACCATATTTTAATTATTCTGATCTTTGTTGTCACTCAGATGTCCCTAACCTCCATGACCTTTTCTATATTCCTGACAACCTTCTTCTCTTGAGTTAATATTTAGTTCTCCTACACATTATCTATTTTTATTGATTCTTAAGCCCAGGAAAACAAAGCTATCAATCAGCTTTCTATTAGATTGATAAAGTCTTTATAATGTATAATACATTACAAATAAATAATGTATAAGTCAGTCAACAGGAGTGCTGATTTACCACCAGCTTATCAAGTACTTATGAGGCGAGGGCTTGGCAGCACAAGGAAACAACAGCCAGTGACTTAATAGCCAGCCATCAACACCCCAATCAACAAGAAAAAAGCCACACATAACAGGCACCAATATAAATACACACACAGAATTCCCCAAAGCACACAATCTGTTAGAGAGAAGTTCCCTGAGGATGGGGTCCAGCAAAGTCTGAAAGCATGGAAGTCTAAACCTCTGGTTCCGGCGATGGACCCAAATTGGGTCCTATAATATAAGTGTTTAACCCTAAACTGGATTTTTCACTTTCCATTTTTATCTCCTTAATGAATTCAGCTAAAAGCATATCATCTGCATATCTCACATTTCAATTTCTAATTTGGAGTGTAGTTGTCAGGTGTTCTCTTCCTGCCATTCTTACTAGCCCTATACATTTTAACAGAAGCAATTGTAAAGCAATGCATAGGATGGGCAAAAGGGAGGTGGTTGAAGCTAACTTCATTAACATGCTATTGGGGGTCTGAGCTGACAGTGACCGATTAGGAAAGGGGACTTGGTATTACAGTGGAGAGGTATATGAAAGATTGAACCTGTGTGCAGTTGCTAGAAGAAAATTACAAGCTGTGGGTCATTTAGTAAGGAATAAAAAATTACACTGTACAATTTGTAACACACTTGCTAAAAATTGTGCTGGTGCAACATCAGTTGGAACATTGTGCATCATTCTGGCTGCTGCTCATAAAGATTCTTGTAAACTGGAAAAAACATCACAGAAAAGAGCAAGCAAAACTATTAGGAAATTAAAAGAACCTATTTATGAGTTAGGACAGAGCCTTCTCAGGTAGGACAGAATCTTTTAAGTTGCCTAATGGAGATGGGATAATAGACATCATACAAAGGGACACAGTTCTGCATCATTGTATGGAGAAAATAGATGAAAATTGGAAAGACTTTTTCCTCTTTCCTTACGCTAACCCTCCCATATAATATTAGAATTTAGGCTCGGACTTCCGGTTTTGTGTTGCGGTGAGACGGATGCAGGAAGGCAGGGCTCTGCCTTCTGTGCCCGATTTCACCCTGGGGGGGGGCCCTAAAAAGGGCCTAAAATCGCCCTGAAGAGGTAATGAAGAAGGAGGGATGCCTCGTCAATCACGGAGAGATGGCGGTCTTTCCGTTCGATCTGAGAAAAGCCCTTCAAACTGGCAGGGGAAAGACTGGCTACTTTCCTGTGGCCAGCCATTAGCTGCTGACAACCGAAGAAGAAAAAGCACCAATCAGCACATTGTAAACAGCATATTTGGAACTAGGTGAGAATATTGATCCTTTCTTTATTATTTTACAATTGAATTTCCTGAGAAAGGCTCCCAAGAAGCTAAAAATCTCTGAATGTGAATGGAAGTGGTGTTTTAATTTCTGTGGGGGACAGAAATACACAATATTGTAATGGAAGTAACATAAAGCTACAATTTTGATAAATTTGAGAACTGAGATAATTGTTAAGATTTCCTCTTTGGGAAAAAAAAAGATGTTTGTCTTAAGAGTGGAAAATGGATTTTGAATGACATCTAGTGGTGGATTTGAGTACAACACTATAACTAGCTTCCTGGCTGCTTGTGACTCCTAGCTTAAGGGAGAACAGCTGGTAATAAAGGAAAATATTTTGGCATACTTATCACCCTGACCTTTTTGGACTATAAACACCTACTGAGCTTGGACTTTTAATCTCAAGAGCTAGTGGAAGAGAAATAAAAATTTGACGTTTGATTATGTCTGGTTGGGAGAGACTTTTGAACTGTTTTCAGGGAGGTTGAACATTTTGAACCCTTTGAACATTGTGGGTTATAACTTTGCCTGACTGACAATTTTTGGATGCCTGAGACAAAGGATCACTATAAAATATTGCTTTTGGGACTGGACCTGTATTCTGGAACCTATTGGATTATAAAGGCTACATATAAAGACCAGAAAACTAGAGGAAACTTTGTTCTACTCTTACTAAGACTGGTGATACTTGAGGATCTCCAGGAATGATGCTTCAAGAAAAAACAAACACCTTTCAGAAGGAAATATAATCTATGCTACAACTAATTCACCAAACAATTGTTGCATACAAAGAGGGCATAAAAAAGAAACCATAATGAGAGCAAAAATAATTTAGATAATATAAATGAGCAAATCTCCAAATTAAATCTACAACTACAAAGTTCCCAGACAACGACTACAAAGTATGAACAAATAAACCAGAAATCAGAAGATGAAGCACAGGAAATGAACCTAGAGACGGAAGA
Organism: Protobothrops mucrosquamatus; assembly: GCF_001527695.2. Classification (NCBI taxonomy): domain Eukaryota; kingdom Metazoa; phylum Chordata; class Lepidosauria; order Squamata; family Viperidae; genus Protobothrops; species Protobothrops mucrosquamatus. The sequence goes on along the minus strand of NW_015386383.1, from coordinate 617,849 downwards.
GATAAAAGAAGGAAATATAAACTACCATATACAAATAAACTACTCCAAGACTTATCCATAACAATGAAACTGCAAAAGACCCTTTACCTCTTAAGTCTGCAAAATATACCTGATGACAAGTAAGAAGATTTTTAAAAATGGAACATAGAACTGTTAGGGGAAATGTTACAATTTAGGAGACAAATAATGAAAAGAGAAATTGAGGGAGAAGGAAAGTGGGAGTTGCTTAAGGAAGTTAAATGGGCAGGATTCCTCCCCCCAAAATACCCTACCTAAATTGTCTTCCTCATGCGAAGCAACTTTCACAAAAATAGAAAGAAAGTTCCTGGGCAATTTAATTGCCTTGGCTTGGAAAGCTACTTGGCAAAGAAAGCGAGAGTTAGATTGAACAAATAGAAGATTTGACCTATTAGAGGGGGCATTATATGTTTAAATACTTGTTTGAATGTGATTAAAAGAATGGATGACCCTTAGATATAATTACATTTTTATAATGAAAGATATGATTTAGAATTAAAATAGCATCTTTATTTTCTTTTTCTTTTGATATGGGAAATATGAAAATAAGAGGAGGATTGGTATGAATAAAATTTTTAGTATATAAATGTAATTAATATTGAGAAAATCATAACTGACAAAGATACTTCAAATATTGATGGGAAATCAAACTTTAACAAGAGCACGAAAAACAGGATATTGATTTATGAATTGATATTACTATTTTTACAACATTAGTAAAATATGATGAAGATGTTTATATCTAACTTTGTGTACATTAATAGTACCAAGAATTGTAACTGTGTAATGAGGGGAAAATGGAAAAATATGGGAAGAAAGGAGGATCAGAGAAAAAAATACTGGACTGTGCAGTACTGAATAGATTTATATTGAAGAAATTAATGTTAAACAACATGTTGTTTACTAAGCATTAAAGATTGTAATTTTTAAAAATTAATAAAACATTTTATAAAAGAAAAGAATTTAGGCTCATGTAATGATGCAGAATTTAAGATGGTTGGATGGAAATACTATACTTCATACAATGCATGATTTATATATGTAAGTTTTACTGTATTTATCACATTCCCCCCCCGTAACGGTATACAGATTCTCACCTCATAAAAAATTTAAAACCAACAGTAAAAAATAGAGAAACTACATACCAAAAATCATCTAGCACCATTCCCCCATAAGCCCTTTGGAAAGCTACATTTTAAAAAGCTTCCAGATGGTAATCAGATTTGGGGCCAAGTGTGCTTCCTGTGGGAGACTATTCTGGAGGCCCAAGGTCTGAGAACAGAAGAACTAGGGATCTCCAATCTTCAACCCCACCCTTAATTTCCCAAGAATAAATGGCAACCAGTTGCTTTTCCCAGCATAATCAAGGTGGTTGGGTTAATTCCATGGAGAGATGTGGTCCAGTGCCCAGCAAATTTGACAATAGGATGTGTGAGAGAAGAGTCATTTATTGTGATGTGATCACATATCCCTTTGTAGCTTCTGATGAACAGTTTCTTCAGGTTTTACTATACTTGAAAAACCTACACAGGTTGTTTCAATGAACAGAATCAATAGCCCATATTTGTTTGTTTGTCTGTTTGATTGACTGATAACATTGCATTTTTTCCAGCAGTTCAAAGAGATGTACATATTGGTAGCAGTCTTTCCTCCAGTTTTCTCTTTACAATAATAGTCCTGTCAGGGTATGTTGGATTCAGATTGGTTCAAAGACTTCTGAAGAATTTCCAAGATGGAGGAAAAGCTTGACTCTTCCAGGTCTTTGTCCAACTCTTAATCACTACATCTCACAGGCAGGAATAATTTTCTCTATCAAGCCTCTTCTATTTTTTCAAACCAATTTATTAGTTTATTTTGTTTATTTTTCAGGATGGGAAAGACAAATATTTTAGAAATCTAAAGGGACACCTAATATTGTCTAGACTTGTCTTTTAATTTTCTTGCAATTGTCTATAATGGCAGCAATTAAATGGCTTTAGCTGAGCTCTCTAGATGAGGTCTACCTTTTCTTCAGAAAATACTCATGAAATTATATTATAGCATATTATATTAATTCCAAAAAGAAGAGAAACATCGTTAGTGTTAAGCAAAGCTTCAATAAGGCAAGGTGATGTGTGTGAGAGAGGCTTTCATGCTGCTTTGCCACCAATAGTGTGCCTCTAAAATTACTTCTTCCCCCCAAATTGTCTTTCCTTCCCTTTCTGCCTACCTTTTTTATCCCTTTAAACACCTTTTAGCCTAAAATTTAAAACTGAACCTGTAGCCCAGGGGTGTCAAACTGTTGGCCCATGGGCCGGATGCATCATAGGAAAACCGTGCCCACCCCCTTACTGGCAATGGCAAAAAAGTCACGATACTTCACAACATGTCACGTGACATTGTGAGTTTGACACCCCTGCTGTAGCCCTACTCTTTTCTTTCTCAACCATTCATATATTGGAGACTCACTCACCGGATGTCATGTGTTGTGGCTTTCTGGGGCATCTGTAATGGGGGAACGGAGTGTTTTGTTAAGCTGGTGCCTATAACCACATCATCAAAGCCCCACCCCCTTTTGTATCATCATAAGAGACATAAATAGCTTTGATTGCCTAGTTGTGGCCATCATCTTGACTGATTCCATTGTCAAATACTTCTAACTTGCAATCAGAATCTGGTTGATTACACTAGTATCTATAGTGAACTATGATTTCCAAGGGTTGGCAAGGGTATCTTCTCAATCAGTGCGGCAAAAAAATCCATCCCTCCTCCCCACCTCCACTGCCCCAGCATCATGTTTAAAGAGTAGTTTTGTATGAAACCACCATTGTGTTTTTAACAAAGACTTAAGGTTCAGTGCAAGATGTGATTCAAACTAATGGGTATTTGATAATTGATAATCAGGAAGGCAGGACATTCAAGAGGTAGAGTAAATTCACTTTTAGGCTTCTTTGAAACTGGGAGTGTAATTTTATTTTGTTTTGTTTTGTTCTGTCCTGTTTGGACAAGAAACAATGGTTGGAAACTGACCAAAGAGAGAAGCAACGTGGAATTAAGGAGAAACTTGTAACAGTGAGGACAATTAACCAGTGGAACAGCTTGCCTTCAGAAATTGTGGGTGCTCCAACACTGGAGGTTTTTAAGAAGAGACTAGACAGTCACTTGTCTGAGATGGTATAGGTTCTCCTGCTTGAGCAGGGGGCTGGAATAGAAGACCCCCAAGGTCCCTTCCAGCTCTATTCTATTCCTTTGTCTTGCTATTTTTACACCACAACAACCCTTTGAGGTAATTTGGGTTGAGAGAGAGTGACTGGCCCAAAATCACTCAGTCAACTTTCATGACTACAGTGGGATTAAGACTGATGATCTCTTGGTTTTTAGCCTGGTACCTTAACCCTAGATCAAACTGGCTAAATTAAGCATTGCATTCATTCATTCATTCATTCATTCATTCATTCATTCATTCATTCATTCATTCATTCTCTCTCTGTGGAATTTTCCTTCTGCTTCATCTGAAAATATTTAATGTGTATGTTCCTTGGCAATAATTGAATATCAGTTCCCTATACATATAATTTGGATGTTTCTTGTTATAATTCCAAACTCATAAACATTCTGTTACCTTTTTTAAAAATACCAACCTCATATATAATGCCTGTAGCAATTTCAGTTGACTAACTGGGCCTGGGTTTGAAGTCTTCCATATGCTCTGTTTGAAAGATCTTGCATGTTTTTTTAAAATTTAAAGTCTTCATGTGAGGTCACAACCTTTGGTGGTATACTTGTTTTGAAGGGCCAGATATTTCCATTGTGAAGCATTGTCCAAAGGGGTTAGTCATTAACCAAAGTGTTGTTCCACAGTCAAGTCCCAGTTTCACTAAAATATATTCACTTTTGCATGTTAAAGGAATCTATTACTGTAGTAAGTTAAATGGATGGGTTAAATGTTGCTTAAGTGCCCTCAGCAAAGAGATGGCCATGGCAGATCATTTTCCTGGGTTGAAATATATTTCCAAAGAGGAAAAAATGTGAATATCTAGGAAAGCTGAATGGTTACCGGCAATACAAGCACTATCAATTGCTTTGTATCCTGTTATTAATATTTTAAAATGGATTTCTTTGGCCAGCTATCTTGTGCACACTTACAATAAGTTTCATTAAGGGTTACTGTAATCCACATGGGAACTTAATTAGGCGTAGAAGAGCTTAGGATTGCATTACTATTAATATAAACTGCCACTTGTTTATTGTTTATTATGCAAAAGAGGTCAAAGAGATGTGTTTGTGATTTTTAATCCTTGTATTGTTTACAGGTGTGTGTAAGCAATAAAAGGATTAAAAATAAACTTGTGTTACAGCATTCATTCTTACACTATATATAGTGGAAGGAGATAGCTGACTATTGCATTGCTAGACTTTAGACATTTTTTTTTCAATATGGGGTTATTCGTCTGTAGTTTTTAAAAAATATTTGGTCAATAGTGGAGTAGCAGGTGAGTGACTGAACAATAAGCAGAGTTAAGCTACTCAGTCAGGCTTAAGGATTCAGGGACACAGCCCAGTGGATGCTGTTACTTTTATATTGCCAGCCCTCTGGAATAGCATCCCCCTTGAAGATTCATGCATCTCTTATCTTGATGATGTTCAGGAAAACCTGGCTGTTCTCCCAGACCTTGGAGTAGGGTAACTGTTGAGCTCTGTAAGATAATTTGTAGTGCATGGATTTTCTTCTGGAGGTTTATGACCTGTACCTTTATTCCATTGCTTGTTGCTTTTAAAAGGTAAGGTGTAGAGCAGGGGTCTTCAAATTTGGCCCTTTTATGACTGGTGGACTTCAACTCCCAGAATTCCTCTGGGAGTTGAAGTCCACAAGTCATAAAAGGGCCAAATTTGAAGACCCCTGGTGTAGAGAGTCACTTGGGGTTGGGTGGCCTCTAAGTCACATTAATAAAATGAATAAATGTAATGTAAGAAGTTCCACATTTTGAAAATGGGCAAATTTAAAGTTTTGAGTACATTCCTGGACACACTCATAAAATACCGTAGGTATCACTGGGAAGGCGTGGTATTCATAAAATAGCTGCCACAGTAGGCATGGCCAATCACCAAACATCCATTTGCCAGACACATAGTTCTGATGAATGTAGGCAAATATACGTGTCCCAGGATAATGTTGCAGGATCCAATCTGGATCGGTCACCAGGACCAGAAGTTTAATCTTCTGTGCTTTTGGAGTCGTGCTGGAGTCCATCCTCGGGGAGCTTCTCTCTCATCAGAACGTGCGAGGGAGAAGTCCCTCGGGGATGGCCGCCAGCACGAGTCTGAAAGCTTGGAAGACTACATCTCTGGTCCTGGTGACCGACCCAGATTGGATCCCTGCAACATAGTTCTCAGGTTGATCCCCATCTTCTAAGATGCTTCCTATCGCCCTTGTTTTGCTCTGCTTTATTTTGCATTTCTTTTCTGGGTGGATGGACCAAAGATCTTCTGGGAAGTAAAAATGACCCTGCAGGCTGCTATTCTGCTTTGCAACCTTTTGGCTTTCCTTTTAATTATTGCATCTATAATTAAAACCATCTTAAATAAATCATGAACTCAGGCACGCAGGGAGCCTACTAGTGCCAAACCCTACATGTTGGAGATCATAGATAAAATGTGTTAGGAGGCAAGCAAAAAGGGTCTCAGAATCTCAGATCTCAGTTGCTGCTGTAAAGTGATCAAGCACCAGCTGATCTCTGTGAAGCAGAATGAAGAGGACTTCAGAATTTGCTCTAGCCAGGTGGTCTCTGCTCAATTTCTCTCTCCCCCCCCAGGAGGACATAGGCAGGTTTTTACTCTCTGTCTTTGGTCCCTTCTACATTGCTAGCAATTTCACTCCCTAGATTTTCAGAAATAGCTTTAAATGATCATGATAATCCTCCCTCTTGCCAGCTACATAAGGCTGCTCTCAGGGTACATAAATTCTCAAATAATCACTGTCCTGCCTTCACCTCACCTGCCATAGGTCCTCACATGAAATAAATTATTTGCAGTCCTATACATAGACACTGCATTCATCTAATGCAGAAAAAAATCTGAGCAGTTGATTTTTAAAGCCATCAAGCCCAATTCCATGTGAAGGATTTCCTAGAGTAGTCAAAGCACAGGAATCCTGGAGGGTGAAGTAAGAACCCTCTAAGAGTGAAAATAAACTCTATGGAGTTACAGTATTTTTTTTAAAAAAAATACAAATTAAAGCCTGTTTTCACTGCTGTTCCAACTAAATTGCAGCTCTACAGTACTAGAAATAAATTGGCTTAGCCCTACAGTGCTAACATCAACCAAAGCTGCTTTCAGATCAGGGCTAAATCTGGGTATAGAGATGCTGTTTGTTTTAAATATGAATCTGGCAGCCAAACATCTTACCCAAAGTTTTTTTGGGATATAGGAGAGTGAGGCAATGCATTGCAATCAGTTTGGGATGTTCACCAAATCAAATATATACTACTACCAGGAGTTCACTCCCTCCCAGTACTAAAAGTTCTCTTGCCTCTCTATATTATCTCTATTTACTTTGGAGAGAAGCAACCTAGAACTAAGGAGAAACTTCCTGACAGTTAGAACAATTAACCAATGGAACAACCTGCCTCCAGAAGCGGTGAATGCTCCAACACTGGAAGTTTTTAAGAAGAGACTGGACAGCCATTTGTCTGAAATGATATAGGGTTTCCTGCCTGAGCAGGGGATTGGACTCGATGACCTCCAAGGTCCCTTCCAACTTTATTATTATTATTAAGTGATCAGCACAATTTTTGTCTAAAATAAAAGAAATGCTATGTATTGTATTCCAATAGAGACAATGTCAGGCTCACCAAATGAATGGTTTACTTCCAGTAAAAGGCTGTCTTCTGTTTTACTGTGTAAGGCAAGCTAAATTGGATACATTCAATAAATCAGCCACAGTCCAGAATTTCAACTAACTTTGGAAGGGTAGGTTTGCTGCTAAAATAAAAAAGTGGGAAGACAATGTTGAGGTCATTAAATCCAACCTCTGCCTGGTGCATACATCACATTAAAGTATCTCTGGCAAATAAAAGCTAATAGGAAAGATTGTGAAATATACACTACCACCAGGCAAGCTGCTCTATCTATTGTTTCTGGACTTAAGTTAAAATGCTTAAACTCCTTTAAACATCCTATAAAGTTCAGGGCCATGTTACTTGAAGGGTAGTTACATCTGAGAAGTTGATGAGCAGTTTTCTCTTGTTCCAGAGTATGCGGCACAAAATAATAATTGCTAAACAAGGGGACAAGCCCTTGGTATCATATGATTAAGCTTTTTTATTAGATCTTTGGCAGAAATGTTTAATGCAATTTCCAATGAAGGAGGCAGGAAAGATCAAAACAGTCTCCTTTGCATTTTTGCAAGGAACATAAATAATTATTTAAACTCTGGAGAATTTGCCAAGAGAAGCAGCTTTCATTAAAATGAAAGTGGTTTTTTTTCCTAGTCCCCTTGATTTCTCTAATGTTGTGTTAATTCAAAGCCAAAGCATAGATTTTAATTGCAAGTGAGCCAGGATGTCCTCCCCAAAGCAGGTTTTAACTGCATATCTGTGTCCAGGTTTTTCCAACCTTAATTACAAAGCATAGCTGTGCTGATCTAAAACATTCCCATGATTGCCACCATAAGAAACTAAAAAAAGGGGCAGTTTCAATTGGCTGCAGGCTAGAGTTCATTGAATCACAGCCCTGCTAGAATGTATTCAGTAGAGAATAGCTCTTCCACCTGGGTTCCTCTCTAGTAATTGAGTTCAAAAAGCTAATAGTGGGCACTAACAGTAGAACATCTTTACTTCTTTGTCCATTTACTAATATCTTCACATCATTTTTTTTCTTTTTGTTTTTTTCACTTGTTCATTTTCTCTCTTTTTTAATACAGTTGATTAAAAATGATTTAAAAACACACACAAATACTATACTGGTCTCTAACCAGGGTCACAGGCTTGGAAGATCTTGTGTTTCAAGAAGGCTGAACCCAAAATATGGCATGGTAATTTGAACTCAAACAAATGGATATTTTTGCATTCATTATGAACTTGAGTTCTGTGATGCCCCCAAACCAGCTACTTCTACACAATCTTGTCTTCACTCTGTTAACTCCTTGATAAGGTTTTCTCTTTCATATAGAGCAGTGATGGCAAACCTTTTAGAGACCGAGTGCCCAAACTGCAACCCAAAACCCACTTACACATCGTCGGGTGCCGGGTGGGTGTGGCCAATTGGGTGGGTGCGGCCCATTGGGTGGACGTGGCTGCGGTGGTAACAGCAGACTGGGTGGGACTAAAAAGTTCAATCAATTCCAACTTTGCAAGATCTTTTTTTTCCCGCCAGAAGTTGAAATTGACTAATTGATTGAACCTTTTTTTTTTGCACACGGCGGTGGAGGCCTAAAGCGAAAAGGTCTTATAAAACCCAGCTGAAGGCCTAGGACTGGGGCGACGGTGCGCGTGCCCACAGAGAGGGCTCTGAGTGCCGCCTCTGGCACCCGTGCCATAGGTTCGCCACCACTGATATAGAGGATTTCTCCTTATTTGCCTGTTCTTCCACATTAACATCAACTAAACAAAATTAACAATCAGAAGAAACAGTAATGGATATGGTCTTGGATGACTTTTAAATCATGTTAAGCCCATTCATAGAGGACAGATCTATCAAAGGAACCTGTGTGAAACATCCATGTTCAGCCAATGTATATTATTGAAGATAGATTGTATTGGAGGTATTGGTGGAACAGTAAATGAAAGATGGATGTAAGAGATGACTGGGTTGAGCCCGAGGGAGGGGTCAAACACATCACCAGTCATGAGTCCCTTGGAGCCCAAAAGAGATCAAAGTCCAGCCCACCTTGACTTCCTTTGATTGTTATCTACCACCAATTTGCTTCGGCCATCAGTAGTTCAGATTCCTGTAGAGAGCTTAAGCTTGCAATAAATCTTTATACCCATTTGAACTGCCTGGATCTTCTGATTTCCCTGGCACTTGACATTGGACCTATAACTTCCTCATGACAAGGGTGCAGAGTTTGTGGTCCCACATTGCACATGTCCTCTCCAAGGTTTGGATGTGACATCTCAAACTTCTCCAAAACTTGCATGAAGATAATAGAAAGGGAATTTACTGAATGTGTGAACTTAATCATGACATTCAAGTTGTTAATAGAAATATGAAACTAATTTAGATATTTTCCATGCACACCTCTACTTGAGGGTCCAGATCTTAGATATGTTTTGGAGAGCAATCCCTGGGACTGGACTGAAAGGCTAAGGGTAATCCTCAGGCTAGGAAATAGTATGTGTCTTTGCTCTATGGATCTGAGGGAAAGAACTGTAGCTCCAACTTAAACTAAAATAATTGGGTGACTAATAATTTCTTCCCAAGGCTCTAGGGAGCTGGTGTTAAAAGAAATTGCTGTTAAAAGACAGTCATGGGCTAGAGAGATTTGCAGTTGAAAGAATGGTAACTTTTTGTTTATGTCATACTGTACCTTTTAAGCTAGAAGGGCTTACAGGCAGGTTATACGATCAGTTTAATAAGATTGTCCCTGCTTTTAGGGTTATACTATAAAATGGATGCAGAAGGAAAAAAGGTATAGAGATAAAATGGAAAAAAGCAAATCCAAGAAGCACTTTTCAAATTAAACAGATGACCAGAAACAAGGTGGATGGACTTAATTACAACTGTTAGAAGATCTGAAAGGCTCAGGTGAGGATAGATCGTCCTGGGAAGAGCTACACCAGGGGTGTCCAACCTTGGCAATTTTAAGACTTGTAGACTTCCACTCCCAGAATTCCCCAGTCAGCCATGCTGGTTGGGGAATTCTGGGAGTTGAAGTTCACAAGTCTTAAAGTTGCCAAGGTTGGACACCCCTGGACTATATAGTTGCTTAACAGCAGTCACTGACTTGCTAGCATATGTTCGGTCAATCAACTTTTCTAATTGATCAGTTACATCAAAATATCTCAGGGAGAGGAAGAGTCTGATGGGAAGGAGGAATCTGATGGAGGTGGTCAGCAGAACGGATGCCATCATTCTGCTTCCTAGCCAATTTGGGATTGGAGAAATATTTGTTTAATATTGACTACAAACATGAAGTTCTGCTCAGGTTGAGTTTTACTGCTGGTGGCATCATGGAGAAGCAATTGTCTTAACAACAATCTGGCTGTAGTCTGCCACTGTCGTGTTCTGGGGCATGTTTTGAGTTCCCAATCTAGCCTACAGTCCTGGGATCCCCTGTGGATTTCCTGTGCAAGTTTAATATTAACTAGGATTGACAAGTTTACCCAGATGAATGCTGCAGGTTATTCATACATGCTTTACTCAATTCCTGCAGCAGTTTATTTTCTCAAAAGAAAGTCAGCACTACTATTATAGAAAGTGAAGCAGTTGTCTGTGAGAGCATCATCCATCCACCCATTAAGCAACTCATTTTTTTATCCTCCTGGAGCAAAATGTATGGGTAGTCCTCAATTTGCAACCATTCATTTAGTGACCAATTAAAGTTATAATGGCACTGAAAAAAGTGACTTAATAACTTAATAACCACTGTAGCATCCCCATAATCACGTGATCAAAATTTGGGCACTTGGCAATGGCATGTGTTTATGGTGGTTGCAGCATCCTGGGGTCACGTGATTGCCATTTGTGAACTTCCCAGCTGGCTTCCAACAAGCCACATCAACAGGACATTGGATTTGCTTAACAAATGTGTGATTCACTTAACAACCATGGCAAAAAAAGGTCACAAGATCAGGCATGACTCACTTAGCAATGGAAAGTCTGGACCCAATTGTGGTCATAAATCAAGGATTACCTGTTAATCTATTCTGCCTCTGTATACAGAGGGTCAGGGTTGTGGAAGGATAATGTGTTTTGAGATGATGTTGAATCAAATGGCGTTACCTGGACGTGGTCTTGCATAGGTAGGATGCATGCATATTTATAACAGGCAAAGTGTTAAAGGCAGGGGAGAAAAGCACTGTCTGTATGTAAATCCAGCTGAAATGTCTTTACTTGAAACCGAGGAGTGTAAAACCTTTTTCACATCATTCTTCATTCTACTGCAAATCAGCCTGTTTGGCGATAGACTGTCACTCCATTGGGATTTCCCCTCCACTGCTAACAAACAAGAAAAAAATTAGTCTCACATGCAAACGCTAGTGTGGTGCTTCCAACCAGATTTTTCAGACTCACTCAGAACTCTGAAAGCTTGTCAGGCCTGGGAATTGTGGTTCTTCATCACAGCCTTGTCTGCATGGAAATTTATTCCAGGATAAAATATGCACATGTCAGAGAATTCTTCATGAAACTGACTTTTTTCCTAGTTTGGTGCCAACTGTGAAGGCAGCCCTGAGGCATTAAGAATTTTAACCATGCAAATGTATAAAAACATCTCACATGGAAGAGGGGAAAAGTTTCTGGTAATCGTATTTTTTTTTTTTAAATGTAGCTCTGGTGGTTTGTTGAGACTTTCTGAAGTGAAAAGTTTATGCTTGTATTTTAGAGGCCTTGATAATGCACAACTAACTATATTTATAAAGGATTAAGAAATTTTGTTTAAAAAAATGTTCTGAGTGATTGCAAAATCTGTAAACCAATAAACTAAAAGAACATTTGAGCAGTTTTAGTGGCAAGAAAGTGAGCATTCAACAATCTATCCGGCCCAAATTCCTTAAGGGAAACGGAGGTGGTCAGTTTGGCTGGTATTAAAATCCTAAATGCAAAGAAACTTTGCAGAGCATGTGCTGAAGGGAGTAAGGTAGCTGTACAGCTTGAATTAATGACAGTAATTCTAGAGGTAGGATGGTAGAAGGAACGGGAGGGAGGAGGCATTTGCCTGGGGAAAAAAAAAAAGCAGAAGATGAAGTATAAAAAGGTTCAGGTTTAAGGGCAGATGAACATCAGAAGTAAAGTGTATTCAGATGACAGCAGGAATCAAGAGCTATGGGGTTGATTGCTATGAAATGTAGACCATGATAGGAGAAGAAAGATTAGGATGATAATGACAGTTGTTTCTCTGTCAGTGCAACCTTGTGAACCAGCAAATGGATCAAAATGATAGTGAGACTGAACTTTACAAGTTTAACTAATAGACCGATTCTTTTTCTGTGGAATTCTACTGTTGCTGAATGTTGTTTACTATTCATAATCAAACATAGTCTTTTCATTTGTATTTGGAATTATAGAGTATTATGCTTATTTGAAAGGCTGAGGCAATGTTTTGAGGGTAAAGCTTCCCACTTAGAGCCAGTTTGGTCTAGTAGTTTACGCACCAGGCTAGAAAGAGATTGTGAATTCTAGTCCTGACTTAGACATGAAAGCTGGATGGATGGCCCTGGCCCTGTGAATAGAGTAGAGTAGAGTAGAGTAGAGTAGAGTAGAGTAGAGTAGAGTAGAGTAGAGTAGAGTAGAGTAGAGTAGAGTAGAGTAGAATAGAATAGAATAGAATAGAATAGAATAGAATAGAATAACTGAATTGGAAGGGACCTTGGAGGTCTTGTAGTCCAACCCCCTGCTCAGGCAGGAAACCCTATACTATTTCAGACAAATGGTTGTCCAATCTCTTCTTAAAAACTTCCAGTGTTGGAGCATTCACAAAATCAAATTTATAAATAAATAAGATGTCATCAGCAAAAAGTTTGTAAAATGTTATGATGGGGTTTATAATTTCAACATTGAGAGAATGTTTGGTGAAAGCTGAATTAGGGTGCAATAAATTGATATACTAGGGACTTATATTTTCTTCTTTTGAGAGAGAACTAGGAGATAGTCCTATCTTTAGATCAGGGGTGTCAAACTGTCGGCCCGCGGGCCGGATGCATCACCGGGAAACCACGCCCATCCCATTGCCAGCAATGGGGAAAAAGCTCTGATACGTTGCGTGATGTCACGTGACGTTGTGAGTTTGACATGTCTGCCTTAGATAGTCATCATGTTTAAACTTTTATTGGTTTCATTAGAAAGAAGCTAAATGTCTGATCTAAATTAATAAGATGCAAATGTGTTTAGTTAACTCATTTTCTGTTTGAAGACAAAGTGCTGGGGATAAGAAACACTGTGAGGTTTCAGATTTCTCTCAAATAGCTTTATTTTTCTTGGGTGAGAAAGAAAATGTTCAATCTGCAGATTGGTGTCTACTGAAGTGCAAGAAGAAGTAAGTGACCAGGTTCATAATGAGCTTCTGGTAAATTAATACATCTTATTTATCATTTCTCTCATTAACATAATTTGCACAAGATACCTGTGAACTCATAATCCTGATTTCTTCCTTCCAATAAATTCTGGTCTTCCTGGTACAGACAGGATTCTCTTCCCATGGACACGAAGGATTGCTACCTTCATAAAATGTGCATGCCTGTCACATTCTGGCTAATTGTTTCATAAAATCCTAGATACCATAACATCCATGTGCTTTTCTGCTATCAGCCTTTCATAAAAGACAATGTGCTAAAATTCTGGCAGTACTGTACTGTGGACCACTAGGAAAGATAGCTTCAAGTAACCTTGAAAAACATTTTACCACAAATAATGACCTTGAAAAACATTTTACCACAAATAATGACAAATAAGGAAAACACTGACTAAACAACACTTGATATGTTTGGAAGTGTAGCGGGGACTGCCTGAGAGTGCTTGCAGGAGCTTGACTGGGAAGGAAAAGATTGGGACAGCTGCAGTTGGCTTTGGGTGTGGCTGGCGTGAGTGGAAGGAGGAAGGATAGAAAAGGAAAGGAAAGGAGAAGGCCGGGGTGGTTGGAGTTGAGAAGAGAAGGTCTGGAAGCTTATTTTATTTTTCTATCAAGGG
>NW_015386383.1:576425-603972 GCF_001527695.2 Protobothrops mucrosquamatus | reverse complement strand
CATCAACCATTGAGACCGGTTAAGTTCGTGCCTGAAAGTCCTGCTTCAACAAGAAGAGCCTGCCACCCATCAATGCTGCATGAGTTCCGGTTGTAAGACATCTCACCGATCTCTAAAGAACATTACCGCAAGGCTGGACAAGGGGGGTTGTGGCTGGGAGGGCCTGGGCATTGGCGGCCTCTAAAGAGGTAGCGCTACAGAAGTAAATATAGATGTTACAAAAGCTCATACAGAGGCCTGGCACTTAGTCAAATTGGCCATGAATAGGTACATAGAGATAAAAAACATCTACATACCACTCAAAAGAGACAATCAAAAAGCCCAAAATGAAATAAAAAAACCAAAACACCTCCTCACCAGAAATCAACACCCACATGAGCAGAAATTAACACCAAGATTAACACTAGACTAATCAAGTAAACAATACTCCAATCGAGCAACTGGCAATGCAGACAAACAAGCTAACAGTAGACAACAACCTAATGAAGAAACCACCAAGAACATCCCCGCCAACACTAACAGGGCAAGCTACTAATATATAAAAATAAGAGAAAACCCCACACCCTTGTAGCACTGATGATGTTACCTAGCTCAGAGAATGAAGGACTGCTCAGCTCAATCCTGAGCTAGAAATATTCTCTTCTGTTGGTAATTGGAGCATGTTTGGTTACTTTTGAGCCTTATGTCTGAAGGTAAGACTTACAAGAGCAGCTGATCAAGTGATTAGCTAATGGACAAAGTTTCATTCCTCTCCCCAAATTTCAGTTCCAGCTATCACTTTTTGAAAAGAGAAGCACCTGGGAGTTTGCAAGTACAATGAATAAATAGGTGAGCAGGCAAAGAACACAGTGCTTGTAAGGCAGGACATAAAACAGGACATAAAGAAGAGAAATACTGACATGAGTCTTAAATGCGTGTATAATCATGCCATATGTTATGCCTATCCATATATGCGTAATTTCTGCTAAGCTATCTTCGCTTGCTGGGAAAAAGCAACTGCTCAAGAAGAAACCATAAAAGTGAGACTCAATGGTTACCTGAAATAGAGTCTCAAAGGGGGGAATAAGGCAGGACATTAAACAGGACATAGGACATAAAACAGGACATAAAGAAGAGAAATACTGACATGAATCTTAAATGCGTGTATTAGTTCGAAGAAGAAGAAGAAGGAAATGGAAAATGTCAAACCACAAGTTCATCTATCGGTTGCACAAAGGTATCAAGCTTGAAGCTCTGTTACAGGTAACCACATATGTCTCTGTGTCTCATTTGTAGCTAACCACAAGTGTGCTACAGGAAATTTAGAAGCTTGGGCAACAAACCTGTAATGGGGCTGTAAAGGGGGCTGTGATTTAAGTAACCCATCAATGCTAACAAGTTACATTTCCATGTTTTGCTGTTTCTGAAGAGTATATATGAACTTGTTTTTTTTATAAGAAGCTGTCCAGATGTGCTTACAAATATATTGCTCTGAACCTTGCACATATAAATCAACTTCTTTTGATTCCGTGGTCTGAGTCCTGTGGTTTTCTGCAACACTTGTGCAGGAAAATCAGACCCAAACTGAATAAGTGGCTTTTATTACAGATCCCAAGTAGCCCTAGTGACTATGCTAATTAGGTTTTAGCTCTAGATATATTCATATGTTTAAATGCTAATGGTTTTCTGGTACTCATTTGCCGGAATGGCTTGCTTGCAGCCTCTTTTGCAATCTGCTGTTGAGGCCACCAAAATACTTTCCTAACTTTGGTTTCTATTTGTATTTGTATAATAATAAACTTTAATAAAAATGAATAATTGGAAGCTGTTCGTAGAGAAAAATTAGAGCAAGTAGATGAATTTGTGTACCTTGCTGGAATGTTTACTGAAGTGAGGTCATGTGATCCCCAAGCAAAGTCAATGGGGAAACCTGATTCACTTAATAGCCATGTTACTAATTTAACAACTGCAGTGATTCGCTTAAACAAAGGTGGCAAGAAAAGTCGTAAAATGGTGCAAAACCCACTTAACAAATTTCTCACTTAGCAACATAAATTGGGGCTCAGTTGTGGTCGTAAGTCGAGGACTACCTGTACTTGAGAATTTGTGTTGTAAAAACAAAAGAGAGTCAAGAACAAATGGTTGTTAAATTAATATGGCATAACAATGAAAACAACTAGTATATTTATTTGGCGTATGGCTAAATAATAAAAGTACATTAAGCTGGTTTGATTGTATAGAAAAATGAATTAGCTTCCCATCTCAAATTACTCAATTACTCTAGAAAGAGTACAGAGAAGAGCAACAAAGATGATTAGGGGACTGGAGGCTAAAGCATATAAGGAACGGCTGCTGGAATTGGTTATGTCTAGTTTAACGAAGAGAAGGACGAGGGGGGACATGATAGCAGTGTTCCAATATCTCAGGGGCTGCCACAAAGAAGAGGGTGTCAAGCTATTTTCCAAGGCGCCTGAAGGCAGGACAAGAAGCAACGGGTGGAAACTAATCAAGGAGAGAAGCAACCTAGAACTAAGGAGAAACTTCCTGACAGTTAGAACAATTAACCAGTGGAACAACCTGCCTCCAGAAGCAGTGAATGCTCCAACACTGGAGGTTTTTAAGAAGAGACTGGACAGCCATCTGTCTGAAATGGTATAGGGTTTCCTGCCTGAGCAGGGGGTTGAACTAGATGACCTCCAAGGTCCCTTCCAACTTTACTATTATTATTATAGGATGGAACAAGAGGAGGGAGAAGACTGAGAAATTGTGATTGGAAGTTGCTGGTGAAATCCTGAAAAGGGGAGATGAGAAGTTTAAAGCAGGGGTCTCCACCCCTTGATCCGTGGACCGGCACCGGTCCACGATATGCCAGAAATCGGTCTGCGCAAACAAGGGAAGCCCTATCTGCGGGAATGCAGGCAACACACAAAACCACGCCCCTTCCAGTTCGCAGAACAACCTCTCTCCACGGTCCCTGGTGCCCAAAAGGTTGGGGAGGCCGCTGGTTTAAAGAACAAAAGGCAATGTATGAAGCAATGTGTGGGTGTGATAGCAGCAATGATGATTTGCAAGGATAAAAAATTGTGAAGAGGTATAGTGTTGGTATAAACTCGTTTTAGCTAATTTCCTTTAATTTCTTTAAGCTGAAAAATTTAACTCCTTTAGCTGAATATTTTAATTCCTTTTCTGTGCTGAGCATAGCATTACTTATTTGAAAAGGGAATAGATAATTTTTGTGTGTGTGTGTGTGTGTGTGTGTGTGTGTGCATGTATCCACTATAGTGAATCTTCCTTGCTAAAAGTTTAATGTATTATTTAATAAATCAACACTAGGACTATGCTTCAAAAATAATTTAAAACAAATGCTCAGTGAAAAAATTCTCTCATTAAAGTTAACGTAACTCTTAAAACAGCAGAACCTAATTTTCAGGCTCACAGGGAAGGCTAAAAATGTCAGGCTGCTTTAATTAATAGAGCAGAGATGCTGTATTAACACTCCTGAAACCCAACGCGCTTCTTCTGAATGATTTTTAAAGTGTGCACCATTCTAATTAAAACACCTCCCCGGGATTTAAATGTTGCCTTATGCAATTGGCTGGGGAGAGAAGATGGCCACGCAGTGAGAACCTTCAGCCAGGAGAAATACAATAAAGCATTGCCCATCCCAGTTCAGCATACTCCTATAAATAAACACGATATAAATAGAAAGCATATAAATGGAGGAATGCAGCAGCTCATGCTCCACTGAGTGAATTCCTCTGTCTTACACGTATCACAAGGGCAAAGGGTTGGTAGAGGGTTTTTTTTTGTGTACCAGCCTGTTAAAAATGCTGGTGGCATAGCTTATGTCTGGGCAGAAGAAATGTTCCCTGTTGTTTTTGTACGTTGATTATATAACAAATACGCAGCTGACACAATGCTGCTTTTATCAGGAAATCCCTTGTAGGTCAAGATCTTTTTAGACCAATATACATTCTTCAGTGATACCCTGGACATTCTTTATACTTAAAGAGGTAATAACACCCCCCCCCCGGACAAATTTGGGTTTTTTTCAACATTGGTCTCTATAACTTCCAGAGCTAGGTCACCAACATTCACCCCACTTCCAAATGCAAAGCAGCAACACACCTCTGGGCATTGCCCAATGATTGCTAACATGTACACTAAATTAAACCATTTCTATTAAAGCATAATGGAGTAAATTGAAATATATAGTAACTGTGCCACTTCTTGAGCTTTGAAAACTTGGAGTGCTTGGGTGGATAAATTGTCCATGCCTGTCCAAAATTTCTTGGAGGCATCAGTGGCATTGATTGTGTTTTCAAGTGAATATTTAAAGTATTCATTGCATATGTTCATAGATTGGAAAATAGCTCCAATGTACTGTATTTGTATGATTTAAGCTGATTGCCATCTGTTTATCAGCTTGTCATATGTTTTGGTTCTCCTTGTAAAGACTGCAACTTTCCTGTTCTGATAATTAATTGCAAAGCCTTGTTTTTAGTAGATATTAAGTGCATGTAAGTCCCTTCTCAACTAATAAAACTATTGTTAAATCAACTGCATATCGATACAGAGCAAGAGATGATTTAGCTGAAGTAGGAGGCTGGAAAAGTAGTTCATTGAGGGTTTCAATTGCAAAATTATTATAAAATAGCAGCTGAGAACACACATTTAACAAAACCATAACCAAGAAATAGGCTCACCCCATATATCACGGCCCCAGGGTTGATGGCAAAACCATTTTTAATGTTTTTCAAAAGATCAGTGGGTTTGTGCAAATCTAATCTCCGGATGATGTTCCAGACAGTGGGCACCACGGAAGATAAGGCTTTCTTCCTGCACCCTGCCAGATGCACTCACTCACAGTCTGGAGCACTTATGTGTGCCCATAACTGCTCTGGACCAGCTGTAGCTTTTAAGTGCAGGCCTATATACAGTGCATGGTGGTAACCCAGACAGGAGATAACCAAGGCATGAATGAATAAGTGTATGGTCTCTCAATCCAGAAATGGGTGCAGTTAGTATACAAAATAGATTTGTGAAAGGATCTTCAGAAACATGGCTTTCTTTAAGTAGGAACCATTCATCTGTGAGAACCCCCAAATTGCACACTGGGTCTGGCTGGGGCAGTGTGTCTCTTTGCACACCAGATCTGCCTGGGGCAATGTAATCCTAATCAGAACCAAAGTTGGAAAACTTCTTGATCTGTAGAACCCCAGAATCCATAAGCAGCCGGTCTTGGTAAGATTGCATCATCCAGACTCCCATGGTCTCAAAGCACTTCTAGAATAGGTGTATAGAGAGATTAGTGGAAAAGATCCTAAGCCAACTGTCCCCTTAAGGATCTATATCAATACCTTAAATTATGCCTGGTAAGAAATTGGCAACCAGTGTAGATCTTTTAGCTTGCACTGGGTAGCAGTCTGGCTGCCACGTGTTACAAACTAGTCATTTTCCAAGGCTAGCCCCACACGTTACGTTGTCAAGATGGAATGTAATCAAACAATCCCCAAATCTGATAATTTCAGGAAAGGATGCAGCTGCCATATCAAACGTGCTATCTTTTGAGCTGCAAGAACTAACTCTTTTTGTGTAATCTAAACCAACATTTTCCATACTCCACTTCCTGATGCATTCTGAATGCCAGACTATGTTAAACCAGCAGTTCCTTCTCAGCCTTGACCTAGAAATGTAAAAGTGATTCTTTTAAGCCTCAGGAAGCAATCACAGTTATGTATATCTGCCTTTTGCTGGGAGCATACAGTCCAAGGTTTTCTACTGCCAAAAAGCAGGTTTCCACAGGCAGCCAATGGTGCAGTGCTACCTATTTGGAACAAGTGGCAATCTTTTCCACAGCCTCTATTCACAGGGAGGTTGCTGGTAGTGAAAGTTATATGCACTTCAAAAATGAACATTCAGCAGAAGTGCCCAAAGTACTTAGAGCTGCATTAGCACTTTGTAAATCAGCTTCTTTAAACTCAAAAGTTTGAAAAAAAGAGTGGTTGTTTTAATGAATAAAAAACGGCACTGTGCTCATGCGAGGTCTATTTTTTCCATAGCTTTTCTTGGTGTATCAAATCAAAGACTTCTCTAACATTGATGAAAACCAATATATAAAGCTTCTTACATCCAAATTGTTACCTAACTGGATACATTGCAGATACAGATCTGCTGTGTCAGTATGTGCTAGTCTCAAATCCCCATGCCATGTTCAGGTTCTGTCTTCTTCTAAAATTTTGCTATGGCCTCTCCAGTCTGCCGACCTCCAAATTTGATTTCAATTTCCATTATTCCCAGCCACCATAGCATGGAAGACCAAAGCAAATGAGTTAGGGGGATTATGCATAAGCAGATTGTTTCAGTATTTGATTCCCTGCCCTCCCCCAAAACAAAACATGCTGGGCTGAAATGAAAATATATATAAACACCACTTCTTTAGTCCCCAGAAATAAAATCTCCTATGTGCATATACAGTGTTATCTGTACTGCATGCATATGTGAATGCATGGCCATGGCTGTCATATATCATGTGCAGCCAGCCATAATGCAATTGGCAAGATTTATTTCCGAGTATTAAATAATACTTAATCAGTTTTCTGGCACATTTGTAACCACGCATCCAGCAGCTTCTTTGTTTTTCAAAAGGTGAGGGGGAGGTTTTCTGCATCATAAATGAACTGGTATGCAATAGAGGGGAAAGGATCTATTACCAGGAAGAGATTACTGAAGCCAAAACGTTTAGCATTTCGCAGGATTGCCTCTGTTTTTATGCAACACAGCATGGTGATGGTGTGTGTGTGTTCCAGTTGCTCACCACAAGGCAGCAGAGAACACCCTAGCTGTTGTGTTTGCCTGTGTCTTGAACTGTACACCATTTCATCAGCAGTCGAGTCACAATCATGCATGTCTAAGTTTGTTCCAGAGGCAGGCTCTGCAGCCCATCCAGCGTCTTTGCTGGAGGCGGTTTTTACTGAGATGCAGGGACTATGTGTCAAGAGAAGCAGATACTCTCATCCAGCAGCATCTCATTCTCCTCGCTCAGCCATACAATGCCAGCTTATCAGCCTAGACAACTATCAGACTTAGTACAAGGTCATCACGGGCAAGGACACATTACTGCTCAATGGTGCTGGGTGCAAAAATGCTTTTTTGTAGCTGCCACTATGTGATCACCGTTTTCCAGGCTGTTGGTTTTCCAGTTGAGTCAACGTCCACCAGGAGGGCAAAGGATTATAGTTCTGTGGAAGTCTTGGTGCTCTTTGAATTTGGTTGCTTTCCTGCAGACATTTCATTACTCATCCAGGTACCATTTAAACAGAACAGTGGGATAACAAAATGTCTGTAGGAAAATGATCAAGCTTAGAGAGTGCCAAGGACTCCACAATTCAAACACTGGGTGGCTCCCAATCAATAAATAGTATGAATAATAAAAGAATAATATATAAATCTTGAGCTACATATCTTCTCTTATCATTTCTTTTTACACAAAATTGGTGTCCAGAATGGGGGAATAGATTTTCAGAAGGTAGCCAGTCTTGCAAGATGATCTGGGTGTTTAGTTTGAATCCTTGGAGGCATTTCTCTATTTGTATAGGACTTCATTTCACTAAATTTCTCTCTGGATTTTTGACTGCAAAATGAAGCCTTCATGTGCAAGAGCAATTGAGATCTTAGGAAGCTTTTGAGCTGGAAATTTTATTTTCTTGTTGTGGTGAAAATTGCTTTCCTTTGTTACTTTATCCAATTCATTTTCAAAAACATTCTAGTGATAGTAAATCTGATAAACTAACAAAAGCCCCCATCTTCCCATTTTGTGGAGGAAAAGTTTATTTTATATTCACGTGAACCTATGAAGGGATCCATGCATTAGATTTTTGGATTGATGAAAGGTGTTCTTTCCATCATGATTAAAAATTGAAAGTACATTCCTTCTTCTTGTTTAGAAGAATAAAGTGTTATTTCCAAATATTAATCGATCAAGAGAGATTGAACTCAGAAGGCCGCGACAGGAAAATTCATGGCTTTGGGAGGTGTTGTTGTTAAATACAGGCTGGTCTCATAACAAAGTAGGCTCTGCTGATTTAATTGAATGAAACCTTGCAGAATATCCCTGATTTATGGCTGCAGATCCAAGATTCATTCATTCAATTTCATGCCTTGTCCAACTAAATTGACCATGAACTCCTTGAGGTGAAAAGTTGATTTTTAAACAAGCTCACAGACTCTCACCAAAGTTTGAGAGAGAAAATTGCATAGGAGAAGAAGTAGTAGTAAAACTGATTGAAAACATCAATAAGGTTGTGTCTGTGAGAGATAACTTCGATTAAACAGGGAAATAGAGCCTAGGACTTTTGTTTGTTCATCTTCATTCTGACAGGATGAATACCCATTTCATTCTGTCTAAGACATCAGACAGAAAATATATATGATTGCTCCTTCCAAGAAGTTAAAGCCTGTATATGCCCTTCAGCTGTGCTATAAATGTCTGGGCAGAGATAATTAATACATTTTGAAAGGGGAAGCGTAGAGTAGTATTAACATAGGGCTTTGCAGAAAATTTCTTTTGATATTTCCCCCTACCAGTTATCATTTAGAAATGCGTTCCAGAGAGAATTAGAATTTTGATGACATTCTGATCAACAGATTTTTTGTTTTGTTTTCATCAGTGGATTATTTTGTGCCCTTACTCTCAAATTCACAATTGTCATGTGGTGGCTGTGAATGTCCTTTCTCTCGTTATACAATCATCTCTCACCAGTTTGTGGTTTCCATAGTTTCCTGTGTTCTTATTAAATACTAACTCCTTTCATGAAAGTTTTTCAATAGTCTGTGGGGATTCTCAATCATCCAGATCATGGTTGTCCCAAAAGATACCTTCCCCCCCCTCAAAAGGCAACTAGACTTTCTTGTTTTTCCTTGAAGATGTTTCGCTTTTCATCCAAGAAGCTTCTTCAATTCAGAACTGAAGCTTCTTCACAACTGGAGAAGCTTCTTGGAGAGAAGCAAAACTTCTTCAAGGAAAAACAAAGAAAGTTTAGTTGCCCTTTGAAGGAAAATAAGGGCACCTTTTGGGTTTTTCAATAGTGGTGGTATTCTCACTACTAAGGATAAACTCTCCTCCTGAGAATTTGGTTGGAATTTCTCCTTCCCCATGGAAAAATTCAGAAAAAACTGTCCCACAATTTTGGAGATAATTTCAGAAAGCATTTGTGTGCTGTTCCAATTTTTACTAGGAATGCCCTTGAGAACGTGGAAACTTGTTTTAGAGTTGATCTGTTCCCGCAGCAAGAAAACATGTATAATACCCTTTGTGTACATGTATATGTGTGTTTTAAATGGAAAAGATGTCATCTGCAAAACTACATGAACAGAGCAGGATGATTGCATAATAAAATCCCAATCCGATCTTTTTAGTGGTAGATGAAGATGTTTTTATTCTCCCAGGCCCTTTCATTTATTTTATTATTCAGCTAAAATCAGTTTTGCTGCCTCACTCTTGAGATTTGGGAAGCTGCTGTTACATTTTTATGGAGTTGCTTTTTCATCTTGAGGTTTTTACATGTCATTTTGTAATGTATCCTCTGTGTTCACAACAGAATATCCTGGCTTGGTAGTCCCTTGGGAAACTTGTCGAAAGCTGGGTTCTTACTATTTAAAAAGGAATGGAAGCACAAATCAAAGCAGGAGGCCCTTGCTGCTAATATGTCTCTTTCCACCTTGCATGTATTAATGGAAAGCCTGAAACCCTTTTGGTAGAACAACCAAAGGGGAGGCAGGCAGACTTCTTAAAACAGTTTCCCATATGGCCGCTAGGTAAAAACTACAGTGATATCCTGCACATCGTGACATCATTGTACAAATTATTCCAATTATGCAATTTTTATATAATTACTAGTTTGCATCATGTGCATGGCAACATTACGACACAGGGCATCATTCCTTCCTTCCCTTTGCTTACTTGCAAAAGTCTATGCTAAAACATCATATAATTTATTTGAATTGGGCTTAGCCTGTGGGAAGCCTGCCATTGTAGATTGCAAAGAATTGCTTATCATTTAAGTTATCCACGAACCCAGCTCTTGGGGCTTAGTCAACAAAACATGGCTAAATATACCATCATTTAGTTTGATTTGTGAAGATGTATTAAAAAGCGATTTCTTGACACGCCCACAGCCTGCGTAAAAGTTTGGGTGTGAGAGCACTGAAAAACTAAAGAGAAATCTTTTTTGAAAAGATCTAAAAAGACTTTTAAAATTTAAGGGAAGGAGGAAATTTTTAGGGGTCCAACCTATACCCCACACCAACTTAAGGTGTATTTCCTAACAAAACCATAATTTATGGCTATCACTGCTCCTCATTCTGTCCTACACACTGTCTGCTCATAACAAAGAAATTGTGCAATAGAGAAGAAAAACATGTTCTGTTTTTAGGAGCAGGACGCTTCTCACTAGTGCCTCTATCTCTGAGTGGGGAGAGAGGAAATCTCTAATATAGAGCTGGTAAAAATCACTTTTCCTTTGATGACTCTTCCTTCTATGCAGAGATAGCAGGAATTTGGCAACGTATGTGAGAAAACAGTCATTGTCTGAGAAGGCTGAGCCTGCTGTTGCTCTCCTCTTCCTGTCCCCCTCCTCTAAATTTTATTTTTTAGATTTTGCAACTTCCTGTTCTCAAAAGTGATAGTACACCTTGGCTGAGTATCAGCTTAGACCATGATTCTTAAGGCCATTATTCTGGTGAATGGTGCTTTACTAATAATCTGATAGCATTTTTACAGGGAGGCATGTGGCTCCATTTCAAAGGAGTAAGAGCCAGAGCATCAGAGAGCATTTAATCATGTTAGAGTAGCGCTTTTCAAGTGTAGGAAAAAGCATGTAAATAAATGGACATAGAACTTATAGCTATTTAAATTGGAAATACAGCTACCTCCACAGTAGGGTATATCATGCCCAGAGCCTACCTAGTCTGTTCTTTTGTGCCACACAGAGGCCAACCACTTACATTTAGGAAGCTCATCAACATGGACTGGGAGTTGATAATCCTATTGAACTCTTGTTCCCAGCAGCTGGAATGTAGGATAAGCTGCCTATGATTTGGGGGGGGGGGTAAGCATATAACCAGTAAAACAGCCATTCATGGCCCAATCCTACATGAAATTTTCAAACCATCTTTTAAAGCTACCCAAATTAATGGCTACTACCCTATCTAATGAGAGCAAATTGCACAATTTTTTTTTTTTTAAATAAATTTTTATTGATTTTTCATTGAAAAACAAAAACATAAATCTTTTATCACAATATAAACCAAAAAAAGAATCAACACTAATCAATACATTCACGGACGTGCCCGGTGTCCCCCTCCTGCACCACCCTCTCACTTGCCTACACCTTCCTCCTCCCATCCTACCACCACTCCTCCTTCCTCCCTCTTTCCTACCTCCCTTTCTCCCTCAACCATCCCGTCAGTGCAGTTGGGGTATCACCGGGCACCTCCTTAAAAAATCGAACATATATATACGTATAAATCTATAATACCAACCTACCCCTTTCCCCCCTCCCCCCCAGGACTTCCCAAAGCTAATCTAGGAAATAAATGCATAATCATCCAATTCTAATCAAAACTACTCATTATTACTACACACTAGTACAAAATTGCTGTGACTCTAAAATAACATTAAATTACAACAAAAAAAAGAAAAANCTTGTAATCACACAATTCCATTGGCTGGTAAGACCCCGTTGCTAGTTAGCCAACCAGCAACGGGCATGAAACTGTATGCAGATGGAGAAGGGCAATCACCCTTAATGGGTGATCAATGGAGAAGGGCAATCACCCTTAATGGGTGATCAGGATGCGCATAGGGGATTAAGGGGGGGGGAATACAAAAGAACACAACAGCTTTGATCCAGAGAAAGGCCCCTCCTCATATCAGAAGTAACAAAGGGAGAATTTGAAAGGAAAGGCTATTCAGATTTGGCCTTTGGCTTGTAAAAAGGGTCTTTCTCTGAAAACCTCTGGAATGTAATTGTTTATCTTGATTGTCAGTCTCTCTCGGCAAAAAGAAGTCTCCAAATTTAAATAATAATAAGTGTCTAATTATAATTCTTCAACAGAAAGGACCCTTTCTTGGATACTTAGCTGGGCCTTAGAAATATCCCTTTTTGACAAATGTCTCATATGCTGCAGCAAAAGATTCTTGATTTTTCCTCCATCTAATCTGGAAACCAGGCAGTAACCTTTAATCTTATTTCAGCAGCATGGCAGCTGTATGAGTTGAATAAATAAATATACAAATCAAAAAGGAATATCTCCATTAAAGTTGACTACCCTAAAATCTAAGGATTTTTTCTTTTGTACCTTAACTGGGAGACTGTTTTGGACCATTTTCAAAGGGAAGCACCTTTGCAATGTTTATGTAGTTGAGAAGAAACCTTTCCAGATCCTACTGGTCAGAGGTTTCTTTCTTCATCACAGTTTCATTCTCTTTTAAATAAATTTATAGGATAAAAGTTTACTAAATCATTTATAGTAAAGTTTATTCTTAAATTTATTATAAGTATAGCATTATACTTTGAAATCATGGGTATATGAAGAATGTATGAATGTGTGTTAATAGGACTATGAGGAGAGTGGTTGTCACTTAATGCTTAATTTTTTTCTCAATTGCATATCTTCAGATTTTATGAAGTAGAAAAATCCTTTCTTGCAAGATTTGATGCCAAAAGCAAAAGGGAGGAACTAAACAAAGAATCTTTTACATCTGTTTTGAATGAATCAGAGATTTCATATTATCTTAGGGAAGCCCAGAGCTACTTTGTTAGTATTCATGTCTACCATTCCTACCTCCATTTTCCATGGATGGTGAGTCTTAACATTCTTTTTTTTGGCATTCCTATTTTTTCTGCTTAGTCACTGCCAAAGTCCCAATGTGTGGAAAATTGTCATGCTGGATTTGTCAAGAGGGCTCGAGAAGGAGAGCCAGTTTGCTGCTACGACTGCATTCCTTGTCCAGAGGGGACCATTTCCAGTGAGGAAGGTGGGTAACACTGAAGAAAAGGCAAGGTCTTCATGAAAGTGCAAGTTAAAAAAAAGATTAAAGGTCAACTGTTTCCTTGTTTATTCAAAATGCACAATTTCTTAGGACATCCCCCAATTTCATAGACCTTACCTACAGTTAGAATGCAGTATTGCAGGCTAATACTACTGACTGCCAGCAGTTTGATTTTCGCCCGCTCAAGGTTGACTCAGTCTTCAATCCTTCCAAGGCCAGTAAAATGAGGACCCAGATTGCTGGAGGCAATATGCTGACTCTATAAACTGCTTTACAGAAGGGTGTAAAGCTCTATAAAGTGGTATATAAATCTAAGTGCTATTGCTCTTGCTATATACATTTTAGAAAACAATATTCTCAATTTTTTTTCTTGTTAAGATTGGAAAGTGTTGGAAATCTTGGAAACATCTTGAAAAATGTTCCTGTTATCACCTTTTAATCCAAGAAGGTATTTCTTGAAATTAAAAAAAGCAGAATATTAAAGAAATATTGCTTTTTCGCTTTTTCAGATATGGAAAAATGCACCAAATGTGTGGATGATAAACATCCAAATGAGGACAGAGTCCAATGTATCCCCAAAGTTATAACTTTCTTATCTTATAAAGAATAAATAAATAAATTTTTCCTGAGAATGATCCTTCAGGTACGTGGATATTTTTGCCATCTCTGCAAAATACGATACTTTCTGTCTCCAATCATCCATAGTTGGTAATATCTTTTTTTTCCAATTTTGAGCAACTAATGTCCTTGCTGCTGTTATACAATACAACATCAGTGACATTTCTTTTTGATCCAAATTATCCATGATACCCAATAGAAATAACTGCGGTATAAATTTTATCTTTTTTTAAAAAATCTGTTGAATATTCCACCAAATCTTAATCCAAAAAGCTTTAACATCCCTACATGTCCACCAGATGTGATAGTAAGTAGCATCCATACTACCACATCTCCAACATTTTGGTTGCAAATTCGGATACATGCAAGACAATTTTTGAGGGTCCAAATGCCATCTATAAAACACTTTATAGAAATTTTCCCTTAAATTCTGTGCTTGAGTGAACTTGACATTTCTTACGCAAATTTTTTCCCAAGTTTCCAATTTAATTGGTTCTTGAAAATTTTGAGCCCATTTAATCATACAATCTTTAACCAATTCCGTTTCTGAATCAAATTCTATCAAAACACTATATATTCTCCTAATATGGGCTCTACTTTGATCTTTAATCTGTTTTATCAAGTTCACATCTTCTACCATTAAACCCAATTTTTGGTCTATATGCCATCTCTCAACAAGTTGAAGATGTAACAACCAGGACNTTACCCAAATTTTTTCCCAAGTTTCCAATTTAATTGGTTCTTGAATATTTTGAGCCCATTTAATCATACAATCTTTAACCAATTCCGTTTCTGAATCAAATTCTATCAAAACACTATATATTCTCCTAATATGGGCTCTACTTTGATCTTTAATCTGTTTTATCAAGTTCACATCTTCTACCATTAAACCCAATTTTTGCACAAATTGCACAATTTAAGTGTATGAGCACTCAGTTATTTGGCTGATTTTGGTCCTGATTAATAATTAAATGGGAAACCACTTAAGACCCACAATACTATACCACAAAGTTGAAAAATCATCTTTCAAGAAGGCAGCGGCTAGCTATTTCCATAATACTGCTAAGAAAATTGCACGAAGGCAGTCCTTGGGAACCAAGTTTGATGATATATTACGGTAATCTTTAGTGTAAATTCTCAGTGAATGACCCTAACAATAGGAAAGAAAGAAAGAAAAATGTTTTCCTCACCATCAAAATACTAGGTAGTTCTGTTTGGTCTCACTTCAATTGCCTTCAATTGATACTAAAAAACAACAATCACTATAATTTTCTCTAGAAAGGGAGTTGCTTTAGCCTCTCTTTCAAAACTGCAGTGGGTCTACAGTAAACTTTTTGAGATGTGATCAATCACAACAGGGCACAGAATTTCAAGTATTTTCTTATCATATAAAGGAATTATTACCTTAACCAAGTAGTCTCATCGCTCAGCATTCCCACATATGTGGCTCCACATTTGAACTTTCCACATGGACTATGGAAAGGTACATGTAGCCACATGACTCCTAGTCAGACTTTTCCAAGCACAAATAACAGATATAGTTTCAAGAATGTCTCCTCAGGAAATGTCAAGAATGTTTCCTCAGGAAATGTCAAAGCACCTGGGATGATCTTATTGCAGCCACACCATTATATATATTGCAGCCACACCATTATTTATAAATAAATAAATAAATAAATACATACATACATACATACATACACACATAAATCAATCAATCAATCAATCAATCATGAATATTGAAAAAAGTTCAAGAATGGGGGGAATGGGACTGGCTTGCCTGGAATTGGAAGAGTCATTGCTCTAGATCAGTGGTTCTCAACCTTTTTAATGCCGCGACCCCAACCAGTCGTAAGTCGAGGACTAAACCGGTCGTAAGTCAAGGACTAAACCGGTCGTAAGTCGAGGACTTTCCCTGCCCGGGAGTGCCACGCATGCGTGGTTCTGCCCCCTGCGCCAGCCGAGGCGTAGCTGGTAAGCGGCAGAGACAGAGCAGGCCGACCACCAGCTGGCCCAGCCCAAGGGAGGTAAGGCACCTGCCAGAAAAGGGGGAAAAAATGGCGGACAAAAAAATTGGCGGACAGCCTTGCTTGGCGACCCCCATGAAATGGTCGATCGACCCCAAATGGGGTCCCGACCCACAGGTTGAGAACCACTGCTCTAGATCCTAGAGACACTTTACGGAAAAATACAACCAACCAATATGTAGTTGCAGCCCAGTTTTCAGGTGGCCCTCTGGGAAATGAATTGAAATTTTATTAAGGCCTTCCATTCATGAAAGCACCCATATCCTCCTGTAACTATTTAAACCTGCCCCATAGCCCCCCCAAAGTTGAGCACCCAGGCTTTACACAACAGATGAAATGATGGTATTGATTAATGATGCAATTAAACAGAAGCAAAAGCTGTAATGCCTTAGGCAAATTTGGGAGGAGTTGGGAAAATGAAAACCCTTAATACAGCAGTTCCCCTTTGGAAAGGAGGTGAGGTGATTTCAAATTGAGAAATGAGAGGAGATTATGGAAGAATTCCAAAGGAAAAAACTGATACTGTTTGGCCTCTTCTTTACAGGGCACTTTTCTTTCAACCTTTTCCTTCTTCCATCTCATGACTACGGTTAGTTGGGCTTTCATCTTGAAGTGAAGTGTAACAAAGGATCATTTCAAATTGATTTAAGGATCCCATCTCTATGGGACAAAGACAACACTTCTTTGATCTCATGAGCCTCTTCAGGTGGAGTGGTAATTCTTAGCTAATACAACTCCAGCCAGCCAGATTGTTTCAGTCAATTTCTCCAGCCTCCCCTTTCTGATTGTACATTGTGGCTAACACATAATCCCGTTCTTTTCCTTTGATAAAGCCCACTAGGCTTTGCTGTGTTATCTGCAATGTGGCAAGAGAAAGTAAGATTTCAAGTGAAAAGTATTAGGGAGGATTAGACAGAGATTAAACAGGAATTAGAATCAGAAAGCAAGAGGAAGGGAAGGGAAGGGAAAACAGCCCTACATGTAGTTTCAAGGAAAAAATAGTGCTAGCACTAACCTTTAGGTTATCTTTCATGCTGTATATAAGGTTAAAGAATCTAGAATTAGAAAAGGCCACATGTTTTTTTCCCCTTTTATGATTCTCTTGTGAAGAGGGGTTATACATGTTGGGCTACGCCATAATGTAGTTTGTTTCCTTATTTTGGCCTAGCATGTTACCTGAATTAAGGAATTGCTTGTAAAACATGTAAAACCCTATGGCAAGGATGCATAAAGTGCAGCCCACCAGCATTCCTTTTGTGGTCTTAGTGGATAGATTCAAAACAGAGGTCCTTTATTTCCTTTGGGACTTTGAATGGAAAAAAGGGGGGTTTGAACCTTGTAGATCAGGGGTGTCAAACTGCCGGCCCGCGGGCTGGATGCACCCATCCCATTGCCGACAATGGCAAAAAAAGTCACAATACTTCACGACACGTCACGTGACATTGCGAGTTTGACACCCCTGTTGTAGATGCTTCAGTTAGCCCAGTGGTTCTCAACCTGTGGGTCGGGACCCCATTTGGGGTCGATCGACCATTTCATGGGGGTCGCCAAGCAAGGCTGTCCGCCATTTTTTTGTCTGTCCGCCATTTTTCCCCCTTTTCCGGCGGGTGCCTTACCGCCCTTGGGCTGGGCCAGCTGGTGGTTGGCCTGCTCCGTCTCTGCCGCTTGCCAGCTACGCCTCGGCCGGCGCAGGGGGTGGAACCACGCATGCGCGGCGCTCCCGGGCAGGGAAAGTCCTCGACTTACGACCGGTTGGGTAGTCCTCGACTTACGACCGGTTTAGTCCTCGACTTACGACCGGTTTAGTCCTCGACTTACGACCCGGTTGGGGTCACGGCATTAAAAAGGTTGAGAACCACTGAGTTAGCCATTCCAGTTCTGGGATTCCTGAACTTCCTTCCCCAAATGGGCCCTCCTGCCTTTTCTACTATTAATCCATAGCCCTGAAGTTGTTGGAAATTAGGTAGTCTTATTATGACAGGGAAGTACATTTTTTCTGACGCAAAGGCTGTCTTTGACCTTCCATGGCCTTCCACCTAGGGCTGGGAGAGAGTGACTGGCCATAAAATCCACCAAGTGGCTTTGTGCCTAAAGCAGGGCAAGAACTCAGAGTCTCCCTGTTTCTAGCCCAGTGCCTGCCAGCAAGACCAAGACTTGTAGGTGATATCAGAATTATGGAGGTAGTTCTACTTCACCTGCAGTGATCAGTGATTCACACAGTCAGTATAGAAAAGAAGCAGAGTTTTCTATTTACAGAACAGACAAATGAAGTAGGAAAGGAAATTCATGGGAGGTCCTGGTACATGGTTCTTTCTTTCCAATTGGAATGATGGCAAATCATTTATGTTTAGCATGATGGGCATAATAATCTATTGCAGTGTTAAGGGGTTGGACTAGGACTGAGGAGACTCAGATTCTAGTCTATCCTCAACCTGGAAACTATCTAGGTAACTTTGAGCCTGTTAACTGAAACTACCCCACGGGGTATTTGGGGGGGGGAGGGGGGATTAGGAGAACGAGAAGTGTAATATCAATGGGAATCAGACAGCATAGAAATGTAATAATTTATTACTATTGTTATTAATCTGTGCTGCCTTGAGTATCTGGGAATAAGGTGATAACAAATAAACAGCCAAACAAGCAAGCAATGCACCTCAATGGAAGGCTGTTAATGAAATTAAAGATGAGTCAATAACATGTTGACTCTTCCTTAAAAAGGGAAACAACCCATTTGACCAATATCTAGTAAGTACAGCTATGTGATTTTTGCCATTCAAAAGTAAATTATTTTGTCTAAGCTTGAACTTTTAACTGGTATTTTGTCACTCATATAATAAAAAATAATATGTCTCTAAAGGGGCTTACTGAATGAAATATATTTAAAATATATAATTACATACTGTATAGTTTTCACTGTGCTTATTAAATTTTGGTTCTGAGAAATTACTTCTCCACAGACATTCAGAGATAAGACAAGACACTTCATAAGTACAGAACTGGAAAAATTTAAGTGGTTTTGTCATTTGCCCCAGATTAGTTCATTAAGAATTATTTGACATTCAATTACAACCAAATTATGCCTGCTCACACATTCCCTCGCTAAAGCTAATAATAATAGAAACTCAAAGATTCTTTATTATGTTCAGCAGTGCAATGCTGCACATTTGAAAGTAATAATATAGATTTCTGCTTTGTTGATGCTGCAAACTGTCTTTCCACTCAGTTTATTCACACCATGCACTATTGTCAGTGAACAAATTACTATGTGGAGAGGTTCAGAACCAGAGAACAGCCCTGCTGGAGAAGGAAAAACCCCAGCTTATCTAGCATTTTGTTTATCAGTTGTCTTTGGGCTGCTCACAAACAAGACATGAAGACATATTTCCATCTTGTCCTGCTGCCCCAATCTGGAAGAAACCTTGAGTCTTTCAAGACCAATAGCCCTTGTAGACATGCTCTCCACAAATTCACCCAATTTCATTTTAAAAACTGTTCAAATTATTGGCCCTGTGTTAATGAATGTCCAAATTAATTATATGTTATGTGAAGAGCATATTAAGAGTGTATTAAGAAACTTAAAATCTCTATTTAAACAAAAGAGTCCTATGAGATAACCTTCCGCTTAAAACAAATGGCATATTAAAAAGTTCTGTTCATCAAAGACTGCTGGGAGGCTAATATTTATATTACTCAGAGTTTTAAAAGAAGAGATTGCAGTAACCTGGTAGAGTTTTTGTTCTGTATTCTGAAGTTGTAGGTTCAAACCTTGACCACTCCAAATATGTCTGAAAAGACTTAGTACAAGCTGGTGCTATAGACAATATAAAGTGAAATTTCTATATTTCTGTCCAAAATGTATAGAAAGAAGAAAAGGGGCAAAGACCTTTCAGTATTGTGTTTTAATTGTTTAATCATTTTTATGATTGCTCACCACCAATAATCAGTGATTTGTGATGGGCAGTTATACAAATTAATTAAAAATAAATAAACTCTGTTCCACTCAAAGGAGCCATACGTGGGAAGGCTTATTTCCATGATCCCAGGTGGGTAACATTCCCTGAAAGAAAAGATGCAGAGGGTGCCTATTCTAACAAATCTTATTGAACTGGAAATTCAGATCAATTTCCAGGGTCTAGAAATGATTGTATAATGAATATACACATGCACCTTAGGCAGTGGTGGGATTCAGCCGGTTCGCACCACTTTGGCGGAACCGGTAGCTAATTTTTTGTTGCCCAGGCTCAGAATGGACTTCTGGAAGCGGCATCCACACAGAGAACCGGTTGTTCACATATTTGAATCTCACCACTGACCTTAGGCACCTCAAAGCATAAATGCAACAACTCTAACTCAATTTTTAATTTGAAAGCATTGCCAAGAAAAAATCCTCTTTCATCAGATGGATATATTCAGATGCAATTAGAAACTGTTAGGAAAAAGTGTAGAATGTTTTTAGGTGAGAGGAAAGAATTTTGATAAGGAAAAAAGCCGATTCTGTGCTCCAGAGTTGATGAGAGAAGCCCCCCATTTTACTTTCTCACATTATGTCTGATGGAGAGCTTGGAGAAAAGAGGAAGGTGCTGCTGGTAATAGGAATTTCATTTCCAATATCCAAATCTGTAGTGTGTCATCCCTTGCTCGACTACTGAAATTTTTACTACTCCCAAAATGGATAGAAATGTGGAAGAGTATGGGAACTGCATAGTCACTGGAACATTCTGCAAATATGTAGGCTTAATTTCCAAAATTCAATTGGACCTTATTCAAACAATCTGGGTAATATTCATCAGTCTATGGATATAGGATACCAACTTCAACTCTATATAGTAGTTTAAGATGTGAATAGCTTAAAACTAGTTGCATTTGTTTTCTAACACTGCAGGAAAGTTGACTTGGATTCCCCAAAGTGTAACTTTCTTGCCTGCCTGTAATCATTGGGGCTCATCGAAGTACTCTAACTTTGGAGCACCCTGACAAAAGATATAATTGCTTTGTTAATCTAGTAATGAATTTTTAATGATTTTTCTCTTTTGTTTCTGTAAGCTTTCTGGAAAACTATGCTGAGTGGTGGTGTAGAATGTTCAAAAATAAATGGCTTCATAATACTGAATTGTTATTAA
Organism: Protobothrops mucrosquamatus; assembly: GCF_001527695.2. Taxonomy (NCBI): domain Eukaryota; kingdom Metazoa; phylum Chordata; class Lepidosauria; order Squamata; family Viperidae; genus Protobothrops; species Protobothrops mucrosquamatus. The sequence goes on along the minus strand of NW_015386383.1, from coordinate 583,174 downwards.
TGTAGAAAAAGATCAAATAGCATTATAATTGCTGGAGGAAAGCTGACTGGAATTTGAATCCTCCATAGATATTATTTAGTGTAGGATCTGCTGAAGTATTTTGGACAGATGGCTATTCAATCTCTGTTTGAAGACCTCCAATGAAGGGGAACATATCACTTCATGAGGCAACCTAATCTACTAGTTGACTGCTCCTAGCATCAAGAGATGCTTCCTTAATGTCTTTCCCTAGTGTTTCAACTCATTGGTTCTGACCCTGCCTTCCAGGACAACAGAAAACAGGAGGAGGAATTACCTCTCCTCTATGTAAGAACACACAGTGCTCCAAGTGGGGCTTGACCAAGGCAGAGTTAAATGTGATAGTTACTTCCCTCATCTGGACTTTACCTGCTGTTAAACAGCCCCAAATGTGTTTACCTTTTTAGTATCTGTATCACACTGTTGGTTCATAGACTCAAAGAATATTCAATTTGTAGTTACAGAACATCCTTTCACATATATTAGTGGCAAGCTAGGTCTTCCCCAGCCTATACTTGTACCTTTTTTCTCTCTCTGCAGGTGCAGGACTTTACATTTGAACCATTGTTCCAACTTATCTAGCTCTTTTGAAACCATCTATTTCTCTTCTAAAGTGTTTAACCACTCCTCCTTGTTTTGTGTCACCTACAAATTTAATATTTCATCCATATTATTAAATGTTAAACACAGGGCCCAAGATAAAGCTCTTCAAGCACTTGTTGCTACTTCTGAACTGATCTGGTACAGTTTGTGATGCTTTCTAGGTAAGTGTTTTCAAACTTGGCAATTTTACCTTGTGTAGACTTCAAGTTCCAGATTTTCCCATGCTGGCTGGAGAATTCTGAGGGTTGAAGACCACACATCTTAAAGTTGCCAAGTTTTGGGAAAAAAAACTGCTCTAGCCGACCTGTGGGCTGGTTGCATCATACGGAGGCTGCACCCACCCCAGCTCCGGCAATGCAAAAAAAGTTGTGATACATTGCGACACATCACGTGACGCAGTGAGTTTGACACCCGTGATCTAACAGTTCAATCACCTAGCCCATATTTAACATTTCATTAATGAAGATTTCAGGAGAGGCCTTGCTGAATTCTTTGTCAAACTACATTATATCTAGTGCATTCCCCCAATCTATTAGGCTCACAGCTTTGTTAATAAACATTTGGTAATAGATATGTAAAGAAATGAAAAAAGATGCACATAAAAATGTAACTATACATAAACAGTTCTCTGTAGAAATTAAAAAAAAGACCCTAAACTTACCACTTATAAAAATTGTGGGATAAATTGGAGAAATTTGGAGGAGCTGAATTTAAAGAGTATCCCTACAAAAGATACAGATGAAAATAATAACATTTCTGTAAGATAAATTAGGCTCAGTTGGGTTAAACATTATCCCTTATGAGAGACTAGTTTGCTCTGTACTAATTTGGTTTGTGCTCTGAAAAAGAAGTAAACCATAACAAACCTGTAACAATCCAGTAATATCTGACAGTTTAAGACAGTATTCATTTCCACATTTCTTTTAACGTGATTACATTTGTGTGATTTTTTTTTAAAAAAGATAATTTTTTATATTTGAATTGAGATTTACAACCACATTTTTCTCTTGGATTGAGCCTAGTATGGGATAAAGGTATTTCATAACTGTTAGTATCTTTTTATGCACTGCTTTCTGCCTGAGCTTGGTCCTCTAGCAGCTTCAACTGACCTTAAATGCGCTGAAGAAATGACAGCAGATGGGAGAGGGTTTTTTAAATCCCTCTTTGCTTACTGATAGTCAGTCCCAGTGAATCTGTACAAAAGTTTTCCTGGAATTAATATCCTTGCTTAGAAATTCTTCCCAGTCTGGAATACTAATTTATGTTGGTGCTGCAACATCTAGAGTTCCCAACCGAAACGGTGCACTCCCTTTTTTTAATGCATATGCAAATTCATTACTTCTAGAAATGATTTGCTTTTTCCAAGTGATAATTTGTATTCCCCTTGTTGATTTATTGTTCTAATGAATTTCTTAGTCTGCTTTTAACACTGCCGTCTTACAAATCGGTATTAGAAAACAAGAATCCAAGTCAGGTGTTTTGGTTTCTGATTTGCAAAGTACAAGAAGCCATATTTCGTTGGGTGAAACAAAACAGCCAATTGGAAGATGTCCTAAATTAGGATGGAAAGCAAGAAATTAGCATAAGAAGGAAGAAAAAGAGGACACAGGAACTCGGCCAGACTGGTGTTTAATTTTATATTTGTTCCAGATAACACGCTAAACCTCAGTATGCTTTTTCATTTTTGGTGTTCTCTGCTAACTGAATTTAAGAATTAACCCTTTGATTAACATACTAAATGCTACGGTGATTTAATTTATATGAAGGAGACATGTTTTCTTTCTCCCATTTTAGAAGTTTGGGAGGTACACAAAACAAGCCAAGAGTAACCCAAGAAATTAGAAACAAAGCAGGAACTATACAACTCAGACCTAATGCTTTCTTTGTCCACACAACTGAACTTCAGAAAAAAATATAATACTATTTCTTTGCTTTCAACTGAATGCAGTTAGTTATTGTTTGTAAACCATGGCCTAGAACAGTGGTGGTGAACCTATGGCACGGGTGCCGGAGGCGGCACTCAGAGCCCTCTCTGTGGGCATGCATACTGTCGCCCCAGCCCTGCCACTCCCCATGACCCCCTCCTTACCAGCAGCCCCCCTGGAGGAGAGTCACCATGGGCACAGCCTGCGTGGAGCAGTGCAACCAAGGACATGGCAGACAGGCAACGGGGACAAGACTCCACCCTCGTGCCCCATCACATATAGATGATGCTGCGGAGCGCAGACAGAAGGTGTGGCCGCCATGACGCTGCTGGGCTGCCTGGGCGATCTGTTGTGGCGGGCCGTGGAGGTGGTGGGTGGCCCTGCAGGCAGGAGAGGCAGGGGTGAGGCAGGGGCGAGGTAGGTTTTGGGCACTCAGTCTCTAAAAGGTTCGCCATCACTGGCCTAGAACTTAGTGGTCTGGGAGGACAAACTGCATCTTTGCATGATGTGGAAATGTAGGCATGATTGTGCATACATATTTCCCATTATGAAATGGTATATGACTCATAATTTGGTTCTTCACACAAACTAACATAGGAGGCTGCTTTCAAGTTTGTTGTCAGCCCTTCAAGGCAGACAGGGTGAAGAAACGGGCACAAAGATTCCTGGAATGTTGAATAACAGAACCTTAAAAACCTTCTCCCTCTCTCACCTTCTACTAAAAAAAATCTTTCCATTCTCCCCACCATCACAACTGATGAAGCTTCTTGGATGAGAAGCAAAACATCTTCTTCCTTCTAAAAAAAAAAAAAAAACAAACCATGTCCAATTGCCTTTTGAAAAAGCACATTTGAGACAACTATGACCTGGATGACTGAGAATCTCCACAGACAAAATCAAAATCTATTAAGTCCTCCCTTAACGGTTCACTCAATCTTTCTCTTTTCCCAAGGTCAGCTATAAATTATAACAGTATTTCCTAGACTTTTTCTTCTCAGGACCCCTTCCCACTTTTAAAAATGACACAGGACACCAAAAGAGCTTTGATTTATATGAGTTATACATACTATATTAAAAATTAAAATGGGCATATTTACTGCCACTACTATTTCTCATGATTTTTTGATAGGATTTTAACATTGTATTGTTTTTAAACTTGGACTGGTGAATAATTTTGATTTCATGGACACCTGAGAGGATCTTAGGGGACCCTCAGAAGACCTAGGAGCACACTTCTTGAAACAATGCTTTAGAAAGCAAAATAGTGAGTTTGACAACAGAAGCAAAACTCAGGCTAAATTAATAAGGAATTGCTCCTGATCTTGATTTCCTATGCATTAAGAAACATATCCAACTATTGTCGGAGCAAGTTTTCTGCATGAAGTATTTGTGAGAATTTTAACATGCGAGCATATCCAGAAGAGAGCAGCAAAGATGATGAATACCTGAGAGGAAAAATATAACAGAATAACAGCATTGGAAGGGGCCTTGGAGGTCTTCTAGTCCAACCTCCTGCTCAAGCAGGAAACCCTATGCCATTTCAGACAGATGGTTGTCCAATCTCTTCTTAAAAACCTTCACTGTTGGAGCATTCACAGCTTCTGGAGGCAGGTTGTTCCAGTGGTTAATTGTTCTAACTGTCAGGAAGTTTCTCCTTAGTTCTAGGTTGCTTCTCTCCTTGATTAGTTTCCACCCATTGCTTCTTGTCCTGCCTTCAGGTGCTTTGGAGAATAGGTTGACCCCTTCTTCTATGTGGCAGCCCCTTAGATATTGGAGCACTGTTAAGAAAGGTTGGAGTTGCTGTATTAGATATATGTTTTTAAGAAGAAACTGGACAACCTCCAAGGTTCCTTCCAATATTATTATTATTATTATTGTTGTTGTTGTTGTTGTTGTTGTTGTTGTTATTATTATTATTATTATTATTATTATTATTATTATTATTATTATTATTATTATTATTATTATTATTATTTTGGCTGCAGAAGAAAAGACTGCAGGGAGACATGATAGCTGACTTCAAGCCTCTGAAGAGTTATCATGAAGAAGCAAGAACTTCTTCCTTCAGTGTTCAATATTAGTCCAGAAGACAACACATAGCACAGTGGGTTTAAGTTATAAGAGAGTAAATGATAGCTGGACATCAGAAATATTTCCCTAAAAATAAGAGCTGGTCAGTAATGGAACAAAGTGCCTTGGGAGGTGTTAAATAGAGGCTGGATGGTTGTTGTTGGGGATGATGTGATGGTGTATTCTGTATAGTATAGGCAGAAAGATGAGATGATCTAGTAAACTCTTAGCATGTCTTATTTTCCTGAAGAAGAAGAGAGGGAACAGGATGGGAAGATAACTTGGAAAATTTATAGATAAAACTAGTAGTGAAGTTGGTAATGTGGAAAAACTGTGGGAGGACTGTAAATGGAATACAACTTTATCTGAAGCCTCTAAAAAAAATTTCTGTGAATGAGGTAAGGTGGTTGCACAGTAGAAACCTGACCTAAAACTAGCCAGAAATATTTGAAGTAACTTTTTTCCTTTCTGTTACATATTTTATTGAAAGGTATAAAACCTTTTATTGAAAGCTAGAACCTTTAAGTCTCACTGTTAATTGGCCTCTCCCAATTTATATATGAACTCTCTCTCTCTCCCTCTCTCTCCTTCCCTCCCTCCCCCCCTCTCTCTGTCTCTCTTCCCCCTCTCCCCATACACCCTGTACACAGACCTATGAACATATCCAATTGATTAAGGCCAGGACACTAGGACAGTGCATCTGATAAAATAGATTTTAGTTTATAAAGTTAACCAGTTAGTCTTAGTTGCTTTAAATATGTTTGCTGTTTACATTGTGTGACGTTGACACAGAGTGGCACAAGATTTTGATGCTGGGGGAGGGGAACAAGAAAAGTCACTTTCATCTGCTCTAGTCAAGAGATCCAAAACCAATCTACGGTAGTTATTTTGACACAAAGCAGAAAATCTCTCAAACTTCTTCCCTATCATTAGCTGTAACATACAGCAATAGGAGTTGACATAAATAACACTTTGGGGTGGCTGGCTCAATATAGCTCTTAAGGAAGGACAGTCTAGATTTATCTGAAAATCAATCCCACTATTTTCTCCTGAAAAACAGAGTCTTGTATGAGGTTTCCTAGAAAAGCATGCCAGTGGAATCTACTTCCTCATAGGTATAGAACCATTATTTTCAATTTAGTACCCTTTGGATGGTTTGGACTGAGATTTCATATTAGCCTGGCCTTAGACCATATTGCTTGGAGATGATTGGATTTGAAGTCTAGCACATATAGTAGGCCCCAAAATGGGGAAGGTTGTTGTGTAGAAAGTGCAGCTATAACCACATCTTCTGCAACCTCATATCCTCCAGATATTTTAAACCATAATTCTCATAATCTTTAATCACTAGTCATGACGACCAGACTGTTAAATGTAGTACCGCAAACCTCTGGAGGATACCCTATCGGAATATAAGAAATGGATGTGTGAAATGTGCTGTTCAGTACATTCACCAACAACTGTGACTAAACCAAAAGGACATATGATTGTGTGTAGAATGATCCCATTGTCCATCTGACCATTGTGGCAGGCTCTGTTGTGTAGTACGGAAACCTTGTCAAGTGTTGATGCAGTGAGCATTGTGGAGAAGATTATATTCAGTGGTATTTTCTTCCAAGGAATTGAGCATTGGTTGCAAGTGGGGTGCAAGTGGGCTTGTTGATTATATACCTGGCTCCCTGCTATGTATCAACAGCCCTGCCTGAGCTGGCCGACATGATAGCCGGGGTGGCGGTGGGGACCCCCAGACTTATGGTCTTGGGGGATTTCAACCTGCCATCAGTGGGCGAGACGTCGGCGGCGGCTCAGGAGTTCTTGGCTTCCATGACGGCCTTGGACTTGACCCAACTAATTAATGCCCCCACCCACACGGGTGGACACACGCTGGATCTAATTTTTGTCTCTGGCCAGTGGCAGAATGATCTGACAGTAGAGGAAATAGTTGTTGAGCCCTTGTCATGGTCAGACCATTCGCTCCTAAGGATGGACTTCCGGACCGCGCCCCCCCGCCGCAGGGAGACGGAACCGCCTAGATGGTTCCGTCCCAGGCGACTGATGGACCCTGAAAGGTTCCTGACGGAGCTTGGGCCATATCCGGAGGATCTGGTCCACGACTCGGCGGAAAACCAGGCG
>NW_015386383.1:562822-575015 GCF_001527695.2 Protobothrops mucrosquamatus | reverse complement strand
AGAGTGGGTCTCCTCAGGGTGCCGTCGGCCAAGCAATGTCGACTGGCGACCCCCAGGGGGAGGGCCTTCTCTGTGGGTGCCCCTGCCCTCTGGAACGAACTACCCCCCGAGATCCGGATGATTCCGGATCTCCTTACTTTCCGCCGCGCCCTCAAGACATGGCTTTTCCAACAAGCGGGCCTGGCCTAGGGAGGATTTTAAATTGGGTTTTTTAGAAAATTTAATTACCACAACACTAAAATATTGGTTTTAATTTGGTTTTATTCGGTGGGGTGTGTGGGTTTGTCTTTGTTTTTTAAAAAATGTTGTGAGCCGCCCTGAGTCCTTCGGGAGAAGGGCGGGATACAAATTGAATAAAATGAAATGAAATGAAAAAAATGTTTTGTAGGGTAGCAAATTTTTTTAATTAGGCATGGAAACTGGAGTTTAAATTTCTGTTCAGGTACGTTTGTAATGTTGAAGATATTTTATAACCTTAAATTATGGCCATGGCAAGCATGAACAAATTATGAGTTTTCTCTGCTCTAATTTCCCAGGTTGCTTTTCACCATCTCAGCTAATGTTTGTCTTTATCCAGAACATATGGACTCATTTCCAAACAAATACTAGACAACAGTTATTCTTTTTTCCTAAGAGTATGTGGGATTTATGTGGGCCTGGAAACATCTTACTACTACTTTTGAAATAGTATGCCAATTTCCCATATCATGAATTATGAATTAAACGACTAAGTACAGACAATCCTCAACTTACAACCTTGATAGAGCCCAAAATTTCTATTGCTAAGCGAGACATTTGTGAAGTGAATTTTGCCCCAATTTTTTATCTTTCTTGCCACAGTTGTTAAGTGAATCACTGCTAAGATAGTAACCTGGTTCTTAAGTGAATCTGGCTTCCTCATTGATTTTGCTTGTCAGAAGGTGATCACATGACCTCGGACACCGCAACCGTCATGAATATGAGTCAGTTGCCAAGCATCCAAATTTTGATCACGTGACTAGGGGATGTTGCAACAGTCATAAGTGTGAAAAACGGTCATAAGTCATTTTTCAGTGCCATTGTAACTTCAAACAGTCACTAAACTAACTGTTGTAAGTCGAGGATTATCTGTACTTAAAAAGAGGGGTTGCTAAGCTGGTGCCATGTTGTATATGCAGACATGAAACCCTTGTTTGCCTGATTATCTTGATTCAGACACTAACCATCACTGACCTATCTGACACTATTGTAAGAACCGTGGTGGCGCAGTGATTAGAATGCAGTATTGCAGGCTAACTCTGCTCACACTGCCAGGAGTTCGATTCCTTCGATCCTGACTGGACAAGGTTGACTGAGCCTTCCATCCTACCGAGGTTGATAAAATGAGGACCCCAGATTGTTGGGGACAATATGCTGACTCTGTAAACCGCTTAGAGAGGGCTAGAACGCACTGTGAAGTCTAAGTCTAAGTGCTACTGCTGTTGCTATTGTTGTAAAGGTAAAATTGCAGGAGAATAGCAGTGGTGGTCAGAATCATATGTGAACTGAACTGAACTTCTTGAAGGAAAGAGGATTTGCTCTCTTTTTTTCCCTACACATTTTTACCGTTGCTAGTATTTTTTTATTTTGTACAGATGTGAGAATCAGAAACTCCTCTGTACCTAATCTTACTTTTTATGTTTATTTAGTCCCCCCACCCTTTTTAATAATGGGCTTGTTTTGGCTTTCCCTGGGAAAAAAAAATCTGGTAAGCTGAAAACATACTGGGGGTTTATTTCACGTTATGAGATCCCTCTCAGTACCCAGTTAGCTCTTTTTTGATGCAATGCTGGTTTTCAAGATTTCCCTCCCATCCCATTATATTTGACTAAGCAGCAGGAAGCCTCCCCCCTTCCCCCCCCCAGTACTAGACCTTAAAGCAGAGAAGGGTTTGCAAGTTTAGTAGATGCAGCCCACATAACCTCTCATACGTTTTCGTAGCACGAAGTACCAGTAAATTGTACTGTATTGCCTCTTTCTCTGCTGTTGTCGCCAAAGGATCGCGTGCCTGATTTGTGGGCACAGAGAGGAGCACTGTTTCATGCCCAAAAGGTGCTGGCTTTCAGGAGGAGTTTACTCCGTCTTAGAAGTTGAAGGAAGGTGTATTTGGCAATACGTGTAGGGTATTGTTTTCTGAACGGCTGGCCGTGTCAGACCGACACCGAATGCAAGAGAAAAGTATTGGCTTTGAGGTCAAGCATTGTTTGCATGTGTTGCAAATGGTTTCCCCGGGAAACAGCAGATCTGCCCTCCAAGCTNAGTGTAGGATCTGCTGAAGTATTTTGGACAGATGGCTATTCAATCTCTGTTTGAAGACCTCCAATGAAGGGGAACATATCACTTCATGAGGCAACCTAATCTACTAGTTGACTGCTCCTAGCATCAAGAGATGCTTCCTTAATGTCTTTCCCTAGTGTTTCAACTCATTGGTTCTGACCCTGCCTTCCAGGACAACAGAGAACAAGAAGAGGAATTACCTCTCCTCTATGTAAGAACACACCGTGCTCCAAGTGGGGCTTGACCAAGGCAGAGTTAAATGTGATAGTTACTTCCCTCATCTGGACTTTACCTGCTGTTAAACAGCCCCAAATGTGTTTACCTTTTTAGTATCTGTATCACACTGTTGGTTCATAGACTCAAAGAATATTCAATTTGTAGTTATAGAACATCCTTTCACATATATTAGTGGCAAGCTAGGTCTTCCCCAGCCTATATTTGTACCTTTTTTCTCTCTCTACAGGTGCAGGACTTTACATTTGAACCATTGTTCCAACTTATCTAGCTCTTTTGAAACCATCTATTTCTCTTCTAAAGTGTTTAACCACTCCTCCTTGTCTTGTGTCATCTACAAATTTAATATTTCATCCATATTATTAAATGTTAAACACGGGGCCCAAGATAAAGCTCTTGAAGCACTTGTTACTACTTCTGAACTGATCTGGTACAGTTTGTGATGCTTTCTAGATCAGTGTTTTCAAACTTGGCAATTTTACCATGTGTAGACTTCAAGTTCCAGATTTTCCCATGCTGGCTGGAGAATTCTGAGGGTTGAAGACCACACATCTTAAAGTTGCCAAGTTTGGAAAAAAAACTGCTCTAGCCGACCTGTGGGCCGGTTGCATCATACGGAGGCTGCACCCACCCCACCTCTGGCAATGCAAAAAAAGTCGTGATACATTGCGACACATCACGTGACGCAGTGAGTTTGACACCCGTGGCCTTGCTGAATTCTTTGTCAAACTACATTATATCTAGTGCATTCCCCCAATCTATTAGGCTCACAGCTTTGTTAATAAACATTTGGTAATAGATATGTAAAGAAATGAAAAAAGATGCACATAAAAATGTAACTATACATAAACAGTTCTCTGTAGAAATTTAAAAAAAAAGACCCTAAACTTACCACTTATAAAAATTGTGGGATAAATTGGAGAAATTTGGAGGAGCCGAATTTAAAGAGTGTCCCTACAAATGATACAGATGAAAATAATAACATTTCTGTAAGATAAATTAGGCTCAGTTGGATTAAACATTATCCCTTATGAGAGACTAGTTTGCTCTGTACTAATTTGGTTTGTCCTCTGAAAAAGAAGTAAACCATAACCAACCTGTAACAATCCAGTAATATCTGACAGTTTAAGACAGTCTTCATTTCCACATTTCTTTTAACGTGATTACATTTATGTGATTTTTTTTTTTAAAAAAAGATAATTTTTTATATTTGAATTGAGATTTACAACCAAATTTTTCTCTTGGATTGAGCCTAGTATGGGATAAAGGTATTTCATAACTCTTAGTATCTTTTTATGCACTGCTTTATGCCTGAGCTTGGTCCTCTAGCAGCTTTAACTGACCTTAAATGCGCTGAAGAAATGACAGCAGATGGGAGAGGGTTTTTTAAATCCCTCTTTGCTTACTGATAGTCAGTCCCAGTGAATCTGTGCAAAAGTTTTCCTGGAATTAATATCCTTGCTTAGAAAGATTCTTCCCAGACTGGAATACTAATTTATGTTGGTGCTGTAACATCTAGAGTTCCCAACCAAAACAGTGTACTCCCTTTTTTTAATGCATATGCAAATTCATTACTTCTAGAAATGATTTGCTTTTTCCAAGTGATAATTTGTATTCCCCTTGTTGATTTATTGTTCTAATGAATTTCTTAGTCTGCTTTTAACACTGCCGTCTTACAAATCAGTATTAGAAAACAAGAATCCAAGTCAGGTGTTTTGGTTTCTGATTTGCAAAGTACAAGAAGCCATATTTCGTTGGGTGAAACAAAACAGCCAATTGGAAGATGTCCTAAATTAGGATGGAAAGCAAGAAATTAGCATAAGAAGGAAGAAAAAGAGGACACAGGAACTCGGCCAGACTGGTGTTTAATTTTATATTTGTTCCAGATAACACGCTAAACCTCAGTATGCTTTTTCATTTTTGGTGTTCTCTGCTAACTGAATTTAAGAATTAACCCTTTGATTAACATACTAAATGCTACGGTGATTTAATTTATATGAAGGAGACATGTTTTCTTTCTCCCATTTTAGAAGTTTGGGAGGTACACAAAACAAGCCAAGAATAACCCAAGAAATTAGAAACAAAGCAGGAACTATACAACTCAGACCTAATGCTTTCTTTGTCCACACAACTGAACTTCAGAAAAAAATATAATACTATTTCTTTGCTTTCAACTGAATGCAGTTAGTTATTGTTTGTAAACCATGGCCTAGAACAGTGGTGGTGAACCTATGGCACGGGTGCCGGAGGCGGCACTCAGAGCCCTCTCTGTGGGCATGCATACTGTCGCCCCAGCCCTGCCACTCCCCATGACCCCCTCCTTACCAGCAGCCCCCCTTGAGGAGAGTCACCATGGGCACAGCCTGCGTGGAGCAGTGCAGCCAAGGACAGGCAGCGGGGACAAGACTCCACCCCCCATCACATACAGATGATGATGCGGAGCGCAGACAGAAGGCGTGGCCGCCATGACGCTGCTGGGCTGCCTGGGCGATCTGTTGTGGCGGGACATGGAGGTGGTGGGTGGCCCTGCGAGCAGGAGAGGCAGGGGTGAGGCAGGGGCGAGGTAGGTTTTGGGCACTCGGTCTCTAAAAGGTTCGCCATCACTGGCCTAGAACTTAGTGGTCTGGGAGGACAAACTGCATCTTTGCATGATGTGGAAATGTAGGCATGATTGTGCGTACATATTTCCCATTATGAAATGGTATATGACTGATAATTTGGTTCTTCACACAAACTAACATAGGAGGCTGTTTTCAAGTTTGTTGTCAGCCCTTCAAGGCAGACAGGGTGAAGAAATGGGCACAACAAAGATTCCTGGAATGTTGAATAACAGAACCTTAAAAACCTTCTCCCTCTCTCACCTTCTACTAAAAAAAATCTTTCCATTCTCCCCACCATCACAACTGATGAAGCTTCTTGGATGAGAAGCAAAACATCTTCTTCCTTCTAAAAAACAAACAAAAAAACCCCAGTCCAATTGCCTTTTGAAAAAGCACATTTGAGACAACTATGACCTGGATGACTGAGAATCTCCACAGACAAAATGAAAATCTATTAAGTCCTCCCTGAACGTTCACTCAATCTTTCTCTTTTCCCAAGGTCAGCTATAAATTATAACAGTATTTCCTAGACTTTTTCTTCTCAGGACCCCTTCCCACTTTTAAAAATGACACAGGACACCAAAAGAGCTTTGATTTATATGAGTTATACATACTATATTAAAAATTAAAATGGACATATTTACTGCCACTACTATTTCTCATGATTTTTTGATAGGATTTTAACATTGTATTGTTTTTAAATTTGGACTGGTGAATAATTTTGGTTTCATGGACACCTGAGAGGATCTTAGGGGACCCTCAGAAGACCTAGGAGCACACTTCATGAAACAATGAGAGGAAAAATATAACAGAATAACAGAATTGGAAGGGGCCTTGGAGGTCTTCTAGTCCAACCTCCTGCTCAAGCAGGAAATCCTATGCCATTTCAGACAGATGGTTGTCCAATCTCTTCTTAAAAACCTTCACCGTTGGAGCATTCACAGCTTCTGGAGGCAAGTTGTTCCACTGATTAATTGTTCTAACTGTCAGAAAATTTCTCCTTAGTTCTAGGTTGCTTCTCTCCTTGATTAGTTTCCACCCATTGCTTCTTGTCCTGCCTTCAGGCACTTTGGAGAATAGGTTGACCCCTTCTTCTCTGTGGCAGCCCCTTAGATATTGGAGCACTGCTAAGAAAGGTTGGAGTTGTTGTATTAGATATATGTTTTTAAGAAGAAACTGGACAACCTCCAAGGTTCCTTCCAACATCATCATCATCATCATCATCATCATCATCATCATCATCATCATCGTTGTTGTTGTTGTTGTTGTTTTGGCTACAGAAGAAAAGACTGCAGGGAGACATGATAGCTGACTTCAAGCCTCTGAAGAGTTATCATGAAGAAGCAAGAACTTCTTCCTTCAGTGTTCAATATTAGTCCAGAAGACAAGACATAGCACAGTGGGTTTAAATTATAAGAGAGTAAATGATAGCTGGACATCAGAAATATTTCCCTAAAAATAAGAGCTGGTCCGTAATGGAACAAAGTGCCTTGGGAGGTGTTAAATAGAGGCTGGATGGTTGTTGTTGGGGATGATGTGATGGTGTATTCTGTATAGTATAGGCAGAAAGATGAGATGATCTAGTAAACTCTTAGCATGCCTTATTTTCCTGAAGAAGAAGAGAGGGAACAGGATGGGAAGATAACTTGGAAAATTTATAGATAAAACTAGTAGTGAAGTTGGTAATGTGGAAAAACTGTGGGAGGACTGTAAATGGAATACAACTTTATCTGAAGCCTCTAAAAAAAATTTCTGTGAATGAGGTAGGGTGGTTGCACAGTAGAAACCTGACCTAAAACTAGCCAGAAATACTTGAAGTAACTTTTTTCCTTTCTGTTACATATTTTATTGAAAGGTATAAAACCTTTTATTGAAAGCTAGAATCTTTAAGTCTTACTGTTAATTGGCCTATCCCAATTTATATATGAACTCTCTCTCTCTCTCTCTCTCTCTCCCTCTCCCTCTCTCTCCTTCCCTCCCTCCCTCCCTCTTTCTCTCTCTCTCTGTCTCTCTTCCCCCTCTCCCCATACACCCTGTACACAGACCTATGAACATATCCAATTGATTAAGGCTAGGACACTAGGACAGTGCATCTGATACAATGGATTTTAGTTTATAAAGTTAACCAGTTAGTCTTAGTTGCTTTAAATATGTTTGCTGTTTACATTGTGTGATGTTGACACAGAGTGGCACAAGATTTTGATGCTGGGGGGGACAAGAAAAGTCACTCTCACCTGCTCTAGTCAAGAGGTCCAAAACCAATCTAGTTATTTTGACACAAAGCAGAAAATCTCTCAAACTTCTTCCCTGTCATTAGCTGTAACATACAGCAATAGGAGTTGACATAAATAACACTTTGGGGTGGCTGCTCAATATAGCTCTTAAGGAAGGACAGTCTAGATTTATCTGAAAATCAATCCCACTATTTTCTCCTGAAAAACAGAGTCTTGTATGAGGTTTCCTAGAAAAGCATGCCAGTGGAATCTACTTCCTAATAGGTATAGAACCATTATTTTCAATTTAGTACCCTTTGGATGGTTTGGACTGAGATTTCATATTAGCCTGGCCTTAGACCATATTGCTTGGAGATGATTGGATTTGAAGTCTAGCACTTATAGTGGACCCCAAAATGGGGAAGGTTGTTGTGTAGAAAGTGCAGCTATAAATGACGACCAGACTGTTAAATGTAGTACCGCAAACTTCTGGAGGATACCCTATTGGAATATAAGAAATGGATGTGTGACATATGCTGTTCAGCACATTCACCAACAACTGTGACTAAACCAAAAGGACATATGATTGTGTATAGAATGATCCCATTGTCCATCTGACCATTGTAGCAGGCTCTGTTGTGTAGTACAGAAACCTTGTCAAGTGTTGATGCAGTGAGCATTGTGGAGAAGATTATATTAAGTGGTATTTTCTTCCAAGGAATTGAGCATTGGTTGTTTTGTAGGGTAGCATTTTTTTTTAATTAGGCATGGAAACTTGAATTTAAATTTCTGTTCAGGTACGTTTGTAAGGTTGAAGATATTTTACAACCTTAAATTATGGCCATGGCAAGCATGAACAAATTATGAGTTTTCTCTGCTCTAATTTCCCAGGTTGCTTTTCACTATCTCAGCTAATGTTTGTCTTTATCCAGAACATATGGACTCATTTCCAAACAAATACTAGACAACAGTTATTCTTTTTTCCTAAGAGTATGTGGGCTTTATGTGGGCCTGGGAACATCTTACTACTAATTTTGAAATAGTATGCCAATTTCCCATATCATGAATTATGAATTAAATGACTAAGTACAGACAATCCTCGACTTACAACCTTGATAGAGCCCAAAATTTCTATTGCTAAGCGAAACATTTGTTAAGTGAATTTTGCCCCAATTCTTTACCTTTCTTGCCACAGTTGTTAAGTGAATCACTGCAGTTGCTAAGATAGTAACCTGGTTGTTAAGTGAATCTGGCTTCCTCATTGATTTTGCTTGTCAGAAGATAATCACATGACCCCGGACACCGCAACCGTCATGAATATGAGTCAGTTGCCAAGCATCCAAATTTTGATCACGTGACTAGGGGATGTTGCAACAGTCATAAGTGTGAAAAACGGTCATAAGTCATTTTTCAGTGCCATTGTAACTTCAAACAGTCACTAAACTAACTGTTGTAAGTCGAGGATTATCTGTACTTAAAAAGAGGGGTTGCTAAGCTGGTGCCATGTTGTATATGCAGACATGTAACCCTTGTTTGCCTGATTATCTTGATTCAGACACTAACCATCACTGACCTATCTGACACTATTGTAAGAACCGTGGAGGCGCAGTGGTTAGAATGCAGTATTGCAGGCTAACTCTGCTCACACTGCCAGGAGTTCGATTCCTTCGATCCTGACCGGACAAGGTTGACTGAGCCTTCCATCCTTCCGAGGTTGGTAAAATGAGGACCCCAGATTGTTGGGGACAATATGCTGACTCTGTAAACTGCTTAGAGAGGGCTAGAATGCACCGTGAAGTGGTATATAAGTCTAAGTGCTATTGCTGTTGCTATTGTTGTAAAGGTAAAATTGCAGGAGAATAGCAGTGGTGGTCAGAATCATATGTGAACTGAACTGAACTCCTTGAAGGAAAGAGGATTTGCTCTCTTTTTTTCCCTACACATTTTTACCGTTGCTAGTATTTTTTTATTTGTACAAATGTGAGAATCAGAAACTCCTCTGTACCTAATCTTACTTTTTATGTTTATTTAGTCCCCCCACCCTTTTTAATAATGGGCTTGTTTTGGCTTTCCCTGGAAAAAAAAATCTAGTAAGCTGAAAACATACTGGGGGTTTATTTCACGTTATGAGATCCCTCTCAGTACCCAGTTAGCTGTTTTTTGATGCAATGCTGGTTTTCAAGATTTCCCTCCCATCCCATTATATTTGACTAAGCAGCAGGAAGCCTCCCGCCTTCCCCCCCCAGTACTAGACCTTAAAGCAGAGAAGGGTTTGCAAGTTTAGTAGATGCAGCCCACATAACCTCTCATACGTTTTCGTAGCACGAAGTACCAGTAAATTGTACTGTATTGCATCTTTCTCTGCTGTTGTCGCCAAAGGATCGCGTGCCTGATTTGTGGGCACAGAGAGGAGCACTGTTTCATGCCAAAAAGGTGCTGTCTTTCAGGAGGAGTTTACTCCGTCTTAGAAGTTGAAGGAAGGTGTATTTGGCAATACGTGTAGGGTATTGTTTTCTGAACGGCTGGCCGTGTCAGACCGACACCGAATGCAAGAGAAAAGTATTGGCTTTGAGGTCAAGCATTGTTTGCATGTGTTGCAAATGGTTTCCCCGGGAAACAGCAGATCTGCCCTCCAAGCTNCTTTCAGGAGGAGTTTACTCCGTCTTAGAAGTTGAAGGAAGGTGTATTTGGCAATACGTGTAGGGTATTGTTTTCTGAACGGCTGGCCGTGTCAGACCGACACCGAATGCAAGAGAAAAGTATTGGCTTTGAGGTCAAGCATTGTTTGCATGTGTTGCAAATGGTTTCCCCGGGAAACAGCAGATCTGCCCTCCAAGCTTGCTGCAGCATCTTCCGAACAGCATCTTGTCTCTAGACACAACAGAGAGGTACCTTTTGATATTGGGGGGAGGGGGGGCAACCAAAAACAATGTGGAGGGAAAATGCGGAGAAGAGAACATAACATCTGCGAGCGGACGTTTCCAGAGAATGAAGAAACATACATCGAGAGTGGCACCGTTAGAACCTTTCAGTCTTTCCACATTAAATTCACCTAGATCAGACGGTAAATGCAATTTTATTTCCTCCTATGTTATCTTACCTAAAGAAAGGAATTAGCTACCATTCTGTTCTTTTTTTTCTTCATTTTTCTTTTTGAGCCCATCTCTTCCTTTGAAAGATTACTGAAGGCCATTTGTAAAATGTTTGAAAATGTAACTAAAAGATTTATTTTTTTAAAAAAAAATATTGTGATTAACACCCCCTCTCCCCCCAATGTCTGGCTTTTATGGTGTATAAAAACGGATTTATGGGGGAAAGAAGGAGATTCAGCTGAGGGAAGAAAAGTTGGTCGCCTTTCATGGTTACTTTGCGAAGTGCTAAACCAGCTCTCCCAGACTGCCTGTGTCATCCAATAGTATTTCAGTATAAAATCTTTCCATTTTTCTCTGTTTGAAATGCTGTATGGTGTCACGACAGTCTCTGAGGATTAGCTGCTTATTTGGAAGGGTTTGTAGTTTAAAATAGCAGGAATTTGACGGGGGGAAAAAAATCAGGACATCTTCCTTCAGCAACACAGCGATGACTTTAATGCAGTTGTAAATATGAAGGCAGACAATTACTCAGGGAGGAGGGGGGAGATTTAATCCTTCAGGTATTTTTCTGTATCACCTGTCTGCAGGTGTGTCTATTGGTTATGCGTATTACTCATCTCACTGCTCTTTTTACCACAGAGTTGCAGACTTCTGTGAAGCAGGAATGTCCTCCAATTCCAGCTACCAAAGATTTGAGCAATTTTGACAGCAAGAGAAGCAGTCAAATATTATTTAAAACAGTGTTGGCAATTACTGACAGTGGGTTTATATTTATAGGTGGGCTGTTGGTATAGGATCAAGTTGGCATTGTTTTTGCTCAGGGATCTATTTTCCCCTTTAAGCTTGCTCCCTTATCAGTGGCAAGGAAGTGTCCCTTGACTGCAATTGCTACAACAGTGAGTTCCAAGGGCAATTTTCTAGAGAGGATAAGGTTTCACTGAAGTCTGGGAAGATAAATATATAAATTTTGAGTCCTCATCACACACACAATTGTAATAATAAAAGCTGAACTTGTTCTCCAGCATAGTGCCACTGAGTCATTCCAGTTCAAACCTAGAAACAGAGCCTGGTTTACAGCAGATTTTGTTTTTTGTGGCAAGCACAACTCATAGCTAGTTAATTTGTATGGCAAGCAACGATTTGCTGAAAGCACAGATAACTGAGTAATCTGTACTGTTCATAGAATGTGAGAAAAAGAAGCATAGTCCCAAGCTTCTTCCAGAATAATAATTGTTCTAGGGTTCCATGTCATGTCTGATTAAAACAAATGAGCATCATACTTACACTTTATATGAAAGATTCCAGGTTAGATTTGGTCTTGAGTTTTATGATGGGTTTTGATTGTTAAACTTCATAATGGTTGTGGATTAAATTCTTCCCATCTGGTCACATAATTATATGGGATCTTGCTTTATTTAAGATCAGGACCACCTTAGTAAAATGCAGTCTGGGCCTTGATTGCTGTTGCGCCAAGGGTTGTGATTTCTCAGGAAAGACACAAGCCTGATCAGGATTTAGAAGAAGAAAACCTTAGTATTTAGTATATTTAGTATAACTTTAGCTTCGTGGTATCCGTAGCAGAACATCCAGATTCAGCCATAGTTTCATTCCATACAGCATTAACCTTGTGAACTCTCAAGCTTCCTCCTTCCGTTATATATTCAAGATGGACAGTATTTAATATTTATTTGCTACGTATATGTAGGGATGTGGGTCTATACATATGTTGTTCATAGTATGTTTAGGTGTGCGTCATGTA